>NW_025533882.1:0-245000 GCF_020615455.1 Coregonus clupeaformis | reverse complement strand
TTTCTGTTTCTCTCTCTCTTTCTGTTTCTCTCTCTCTCTCTCTCTGTCTCTTATCTTTTTGTTTCTCTCTCTCTGTCTCTTATCTTTCTGTTTCTCTCTCTCTTTCTGTCTCTCTCTATCTTTCTGTTTCTCTCTCTCTCTTTCTGTCTCTCTCTATCTTTCTGTTTCTCACTCTCTTTCTGTTTCTCTCTCTCTTTCTGTTTCTCTCTCTCTCTATCTTTCTCTCTATCTTTCTGTTTCTCACTCTCTTTCTGTTTCTCTCTCTCTTTCTGTTTCTCTCTCTCTCTCTCTGTCTCTTATCTTTTTGTTTCTCTCTCTCTGTCTCTTATCTTTCTGTTTCTCTCTCTCTTTCTGTCTCTCTCTATCTTTCTGTTTCTCACTCTCTTTCTGTTTCTCTCTCTCTTTCTGTTTCTCTCTCTCTTTCTGTCTCTATCTTTCTGTTTCTCTCTCTCTTTCTGTTTCTCTCTCTCTTTCTGATTCTCTCTCTTTCTGTTTCTCTCTCTCTGTTTCTCTCGCTCTCTTTCTGTTTCTCTCTATATCTTTCTGTTTCTCTCTCACTTTCTCTCTTTCTGTTTCTCTCTCTCTCTCTTTCTGTTTCTGACTCACTTTCTTTCTGTTTCTCTCTCTCTGTCTCTTATCTTTCTGTTTCTCTCTTTCTCTTTCTGTCTCTCTCTATCTTTCTGTTTCTCTCACTCTTTTTTTTCTCTCTCTCTGTCTCTTATCTTTCTGTTTCTCACTCTCTTTCTGTTTCTCTCTCTCTTTCTGTTTCTCTCTCTCTTTCTGTCTCTATCTTTTTGTTTCTCTCTCTCTGTCTCTTATCTTTCTGTTTCTCACTCTCTTTCTGTTTCTCTCTCTCTTTCTGTTTCTCTCTCTCTTTCTGATTCTCTCTCTCTTTCTGTTTCTCTCTCTCTTTCTGTTTCTCTCTCTCTTTCTGATTCTCTCTCTTTCTGTTTCTCTCTCTTTCTGTTTCTCTCTCTCTTTCTGTCTCTATCTTTCTGTTTCTCTCTCTCTTTCTGTTTCTCTCTCTCTTTCTGTTTCTCTCTCTCTTTCTGTTTCTCTCTCTCTTTCTGTCTCTTTGTTTCTCTCTATCTTTCTCTCTATCTTTCTGTTTCTCTCTCTCTTTCTGTTTCTCCCTCTCTTTCTCTTTCTCTCTCTATTCCCTCTATTTCCACCTCTATGGCTTGTTTGTTTCTCGTTCTCTCAAAAAGTCTCTCTCTATCCGCCTCTCTCTCTTCCACTCTCTTTATTGGTCATTTTGTTGTAAAGAGCGTATAGCGTAATCATTTCACCGTTCATTCATATCACAATATCATCTTTCCCCTACTACTGGACACACACACACGTCCTTCTGTTCTCCTACCATCGCCCCAGAGCCACATCCATCATCACCCCCCCGAGGGCAGCCCATGCTAACTAACACCCCATATAAATATTCAAACATGTTCCACTGTTTTGTTTTGTCATCATCATTTTCTCCCTCCTCTTTTTTTCTCTCTCCAGCTCCATCTCTCCATCCATCCATCCATCCATCCATCCATCCAGAATGGTGCCTGGGAGTGTGTACTGGGAGCGTATGACTAAAGCGCCCTCCTCTCCACTGAAGGAGAATGACAAGATCAAAACACAGGGGGAGGGAGCCACTCTGGGTGACTGGAGGCAGTGGCAGTAGCACTGCACTCACTAACTGACTGACTGCTTCAACAAGCTATAAATAAACAAACACGCTAATTAAGTTAGCATTTTCTAGCTTTCTAGGTTGTTTAAGTCACTGCCGCATTGGGAAAAAAGAGTGAGAGGAAAAAAAGAGCTTGCAAACATTCCAGTTAATTATGGATTACAGCTGTCCTTCATAAACCTAATTATAGAGTGCTGAAAGGCAATGGGGGCGATTTGCATATGCACATGAAAGACATGAAGACATATGCAAAAATACGATTTTAATTAGCATTCTTTGATAGCGAGGGTTACAAATCAAACTGGCATGTTGTGAGATTCGCATCACTCAATCGTATTTTTTTTTCTTTCACTGGATTATTCTGAGCATGGCAGCAAGCAGTGATTGCACGACTGGCAAGGCCTGATGGAGGCACCTGGCAATGGGCTGCTAAAGTGAGACGAGAGGCACACACACACAAACACACACATGTGCGCACACACACACACGTAAAGTCACAGACAAGCATTCATATACACACATACAAACACAAACAAATGGCAGGTTCAAATGAAGCGAAAGGCTAAGTGGTAAAAGAGCAAATCCATTTGTTGAAACAAGTTTCTAATCCACTGTTCTCCATGTCCATAGGTCCTCTCAGGTTAGGATCTACTGGATCTACCTCCAACAGCCTTGAGGGTGCATCCTTTACTCAAGCGACTGTTGCCTTGATCAGTATTTCAACAAAGGGGATATTTCACCATGCCATTCATCCATATCAATATTTCCCCAGATGAATTGAACTAATAAGACCTTCTTTTGGCCTCGAGGGCTGCTCTTCATTTAAAGGGAGCTAAAAAATAAAATAAAATAAAAAATGGAGGAGTTTCACGTTCCACTCCCTTTAGACTAATCGCTGCGCCACACCTCGTTAGCTCCGTGACGCGCCGCAGCTTTACCGATAAGCGGCGAGACACGGCTCAATTACCCAAGTTACACTTCTTTCTCTTCCCTCCTCCTCCCTCCATCACCAGATGAAGAGATAACATGTCAATATGGGATCCAAACAACTTCATTTGCCTAACAATATTCCTGGATGGTGCGGGTCGGGAATCTCAATCTACAATTCTGGAAGGCATGTTGGGAGATCTAAGCAGAAGCCTCTGGCATCAGTGAGGCGCAAAATGGCCCCATTCTGTGCAGAACATACAAAGCATTCTGGGATACGTCGAGAGAGAGAGAGAGAGAGAGAGAGGTGTATCACATCACACATGGCATGTTTTACTTAGTAGAGTTAGACCTAGGCCTGTATTCATAAAGAGTCTCATAGTAGGAGTGCTGATCTGGTCCCTGTGTCCATAAACGTATTCATTATTATTGTATATAAAAGGACAAACTGATCCTAGATCAGCACTTTGAGACGCTTTATGAATATGGGCCATGGGCCTATTCATCAAAAAAGAATAGCACTTTGTTGCCATCTGTGTCAGAAACAAAAATCATGTAATTTAATTGTGTTATAAGTATCAATGTCACCTGTGTGATGTCCTTGACAACGGTATGTACCTGAAGGTGAACCATGATAAAAACGGAGAGGATATTTTTTTTGTTACTCGAGTCAAACTAAATTCTTTATCCTAAATGGTAAGGGTGACCGAGGAGTCATTAGAGAGGTGCCAGATGTGTGAGTCGCTCAACCCTCACCAAACTAAGCAGTGTGCCCAGGAGAGAGAGTACTAGAAAAGGAAATGTGTGTGTGTGTGTGTGTGTGTGTGTGTGTGTGTGTGTGTGTGTGTGTGTGTGTGTGTGTGTGTGTGTGTGTGTGTGTGTGTGTGTGTGTCCTATGGAGCTATATGGCGCTACGGCTCAGTTCTCTCGGTGGGGTGAAGCCGCCTGAGACAGAGCTACTACAGTGGGCCGCTGGGCCCAGTAGAAATGACTAGTGAGGGCGCTCATCCCGCCTCGTGTGCCATTCCTAATGATGGCGTCCACCTGCTGTTTTAATGTCACAGCTGAAGTGTCCCCCATCCCTCACTGACTCCAGCATTAGCCGCAGGTATCTCTACATAACGCCTCCTTTTCGCCCTCCCCGTCTCCCTACCTCACCATCCCCTTCTTACACCTCTCTACCTCCCCTCTCCATCTTCCCTCCATCTCCTTCTTCCAATCTCCACATCCTTTTCCCCCCTTCCACCTTCTCTCCAACTCCCCCTTGACACACCCTACCTCCCCCCTCCATCTCCCCTTCAGCTCCTCTTCACACCCCATTACTCAGATGAACCCTGGTGAACTGTGAGGTCCTCTGTACAGGAAGCCAGAACCTCGCAGTAGGTGTTGCCCACAAAGGCCCCTGTGCCAGGAGAGAGAGAGAGAGAGAGAGAGAGAGAGAGAGAGAGAGAGAGAGAGAGAGAGAGAGAGAGAGAGAGAGAGAGAGAGAGAGAGAGAGCATCCCTCTCTCTACCTTTAATTCTTACCATAATCTGCTGATTTGAGCATATCTCTGCACAGAAACAATGGGTCAAACAGACTTCCACTATATGGCCAATACAAAATAAACCATACAATACACTACACTCAAGCTATAGCCACACATACACACACATTATACAGCATATCTCATTCACTCTATTTCCATAATTATACCCAACTTGGGTAAACATAATTTTTCCCTTTTCATATAAATACAGTGTGATGGGGGTAAATAGCAAGGTGAGTTGACATGTCTAAACTCTGACAGCTTGACGGGCGGGTAAACTGACAAAGGATCCTGACACACATCCCCTGACAGGAGTGTGGAGCGTTGAGACGTGAGGAGACGTGACAGCATTAACATGAGACAGACAGAGGGAGGACCTCTACCTCCCCTCCACCTACCCTCCATCTCCCCCTTCCACCTTCTCTTCATCTCCCTCCCTCTACCTTCTCTCTATCTCCCCTCTCCACGTCCTTTTTCCCCTCCTTCCACCTTTTCTCCAACTCCTATTGCCACACCCTAACTAGGGGTTCTGTTTCTTTTACGCCTGCTCCATTAGATTAGGGGTGAAAAAACAGAGTGCTGCAACCTGATTGGCTGAACGCGTTACGCAACATCCGGGATTAGCATTTAGCCTCTCTAGCATGTTTCATAAAGAAAGTATGCATATTTTCCCAAAATGTTTCCACCTTCTCGCCATTAAATAAAGTTAAGGAGGAAATCAAAGCCTTTACAGCCTGAATGGAGAATGTTTCAAGTACGAACCGGTCGCCGGGTGACACAAGTGTATAACCGGCTGGCCACATCAAGCCCCAGACGAAATTGGAGATTCACAAAGCCCACTAGTGGCTGCCCAGGCTAATCTCTGCACAGAAACAATGGGTCAAAGATACTTCCATTATATGGCCAATACAAAACAAAATGAACTAAAGCTATAGCCACACACACACATTATACAGCATATCTCATTCACTCTATAATTACACCCTACTTGGGTAAACATAATCTTTCCCTTTTCATATAAATACAGCGTGATGAGGGGAAATAGCAAAAGGCCTGTAACGTGTCTCACAGGTAAGTTGACATGTCTAAACTCTGATGGCTTGACGGGTGGGTAAACCGACAAAGGATCCTGACACACATCACCTGACAGGAGTGTGGAGCGTCGAGGCGTGAGTTGACATGAGAGCAATCACAGGAGACAGACAGACGGAGGATTGAGAAGGGGCATTCTGCAAAGAATGAGCCCAGATTAGTGACTGGGGATCTATACCTCGTCTAGGTGTTTAATGGAAGCCGTAAGCTTGATGGGAAGAAAAGGCCCGCAAATGGACTAAAAATAGGAGGGAGAGAGAGGGAGAAATCTTAAGGCGGTGGGATACCTCTGTGGAGAGAGAGGGAGAGATGGAGGAAGAGAAGAAATGAGGGAATACGAGGAAGAGAGAGAGAAAGAAAGAAAGAAAGAAAGAAAGAAAGAAAGAAAGAAAGAAAGAAAGAAAGAAAGAAAGAAAGAAAGAAAGAGAATGAATGAGAGAGAGAGAGAGAGAGAGAGAGAGAGAGAGAGAGAGAGAGAGAGAGAGAGAGAGAGAGAGAGAGAGAGAGAGAGAGAGAGAGAGAGAGAGAGAGAGAGAGAGAGAGAGAGAGAGAGAGAGAGAGAGAGAGAGAGAGAGAGAGAGAGAGAAATGCAGTGCTGTCACTGTTTGACGGGAGGAAGGGTGAATTCACATCAATATTGCTCTGGCTTCTAAAAGATCCGCCTATGGAAATATCCCATAATAAATCAGCCATTAAATAAATAAATAAAATGTCAGTATTGATTTTTACACCATTGCTGATGTACTTGATCTATTCTGAGATTATTTTAATAAAAATAAAATAAGAACTAAAACGATTATTTGATCACCATCAAGACTTTCACTAAAACAGACACCTCTCACTTAAAATGCCACAATGCGTGTGTACTAGTGTGTGTGTGCGTATGTACGTGCGTGCGTGCGAGAGAGAGAGAGCGAGAGTGCACATGCACGTCTCTGTGATAGCCTACATAAAGAGCTCTCTCTTTGTGTGTGTTGCATTTTGGATCAGTTGCCGAGGCAGGTGATGGGCCCTGACGGATTGATTGAGCAGCCGTCCTCATCAACAGTGGCAGCGCCCCACAGAGCTCACAGCTTCTCACAGCTCGGCGGCACACCGTTCCATTAAAGAACCATTTAGAGGGAGAAAAGTTCCACCTGCACTTATGCAGAGAAGCAGACCACCCTACAGCTCACTATTGCAAGATGAAACAGAGAATTTAGTATTTTCGGCAAGAGAAAAACAAATCCTGTCCTCTTCCACCAACAGCAGATTTTCAGATCTGGCTTCTTTTTAAGAGAATGCCAATATGATATAAAATCATCTATTATTAATATCATCGTTATGTTGCCAATGGCAGTTTAAACGTTAAAGAGCCCCTGGCTCTGAGCGTCGTCGGCGCGCTGTTTGCATAATATGCGATTCGACTTCATTATGTATTCCAATTAACCGACTGAATGTATAAGTAGTAAAAAGAAAGAGAAACTTGAAAATGCTGAACAAGGAGGAAGAAAGAGAATATATTGTATTTGGTGTCAAGATAAAAAATTAAACTCGGGATGGCAGTTTCATGTTTGAATGATCTGGTATTGTCACTTTAAAACTCCCTATATTCAGAAGGAAAAATGTATATATGGGTTACAAAAAATAAATAAAACTAGAAGAGAACAGGCCTCTCCACTTCCTAAGAATAAGAGAAGAGAACAGGCCTCTCCACTTCCTAAGAATAAGAGAAGAGAACAGGCCTCTCCACTTCCTAAGAATAAGAGAAGAGAACAGGCCTCTCCACTTCCTAAGAATAAGAGAAGAGAACAGGCCTCTCCACTTCCTAAGAATAAGAGAAGAGAACAGGCCTCTCCACTTCCTAAGAATAAGAGAAGAGAACAGGCCTCTCCACTTCCTAAGAATAAGAGAAGAGAACAGGCCTCTCCACTTCCTAAGAATAAGAGAAGAGAACAGGCCTCTCCACTTCCTAAGAATAAGAGAAGAGAACAGGCCTCTCCACTTCCTAAGAATAAGAGAAGAGAACAGGCCTCTCCACTTCCTAAGAATAAGAGAAGAGAACAGGCCTCTCCACTTCCTAAGAATAAGAGAAGAGAACAGGCCTCTCCACTTCCTAAGAATAAGAGAAGAGAACAGGCCTCTCCACTTCCTAAGAATAAGAGAAGAGAACAGGCCTCTCCACTTCCTTAGAATAAGAGAAGAGAACAGGCCTCTCCACTTCCTAAGAATAAGAGAAGAGAACAGGCCTCTCCACTTCCTAAGAATAAGAGAAGAGAACAGGCCTCTCCACTTCCTAAGAATAAGTAATACACTAAAGTTCTGCCCTCGTATGAGAATACATACAAGACCCATTTTCAATAAGCAAAGCAGAAATGTATCAAAACTGCTGGTTGTTAAAGGCGGTTAGCCTTCCCTTGCTCATTTCATTATTTCTTTATTGTCTCTCTCTTCCTCACTGTGGTGCTGTTAGAGATATGAAAAATATATGGGCTTTTCTTCCTTTCCTCCATCCGTGTTAAATCATTAAACAGGAGTCCTGCTCATTATATTTCTAAACAAAACTTCTCTTATACCAAATAAATCAGGAGCAGCGCCACTAACAGCCGTGAAGGGATAAATTACGCCGCGACTCACTGGCAGTGTTGGTATTTTAAAAAGCTTGCTGCACAATTTCTATGATGTACTGTAATTTGTAATGCTGGTTGGTTTATGTTAAGAGGGCCTCTCTGCAGGTATCTGTGTAGTACAGGGGGCGAAGGGTGGCAAAGGAAAAACAACAACGCTACTTGCATTGTTTGTTTGTCCAGCGTTTGAGAGTTAGCCTATGAATGTTATTTAAAGCCACATTTTGTGTAGTTTTTTTATGATGCAAGGCTGTGCATAACTTACACATAGGATTGCTATAGCAACATGTGTGTCCATGTCGGCTACTGCAGCTACTGCTCGCACAAGTAAAGATTGATTGGAGTGGATGAATCTAACTTCAATGTGTGCTGGTCATTCACCTATGAACACTGACTCAGTCTCAGGGAGGCAGTTCTGACTCAGTCTCAGGGAGGCAGTTCTGACTCGGCCTCGGGGAGGCAGTTCTGACTCGGCCTCGGGGAGGCAGTTCTGACTCGGCCTCGGGGATGCAGTTCTGACTCGGCCTCGGGGAGGCAGTTCTGACTCGGCCTCGGGGAGGCAGTTCTGACTCAGCCTCGGGGAGGCAGTTCTGACTCAGTCTCAGGGAGGCAGTTCTGACTCAGCCTCAGGCAGTTCTAATTCTCTGTGCAACAAGGAGCAGTGTGTGGGGTGATCATGGTTAAGGTTATAGAGAGAGAGATTGAACCACCTCCCTGGCCCCAGTGGGCAGAGTACAAAACCAGGGCTAACAGGGTTGCGAGGGAATAACAGGGTCATGTTCATTAGGGAAACAATTTACAATAGAAAACAATTTACAACGCTTTGCAAAACAAAACAAAAATGAGTGTTTATTATTGGACCATTCCAGGTACAAAAGTTTTAGAACACCTACTCATTCAATGGTTTTTCTTAATTTTTACTATTTTCTACATTGTAGAATAATAGTGAAGACATCAAAACTATAAAATAACACACATGGAATCATGTAGTAACCAAAAAATTATATATTTGAGATTCTTCAAATAGCCACCCTTTGCCTTGGTGACAGCTTTGCACACTCTTGGCATTCTCTCAACCAGCTTCATGAGGTAGTCACCTGGAATGCATTTCAATTAACAAGTGTGCCTTCTTAAAAGTTCATTTGTGGAATTTCTTTCCTTCTTAATGCGTTTGAGCCAATCAGTTGTGTTGTGACAAGGTAGGGGGGGGGGTATACAGAAGATAGCCCTATTTGGTAAAAGACCAAGTCCATATTATGGCAAGAACAGCTCAAATAAGCAAAGAGAAACGACAGTCCATCATTACTTTAAGATATGAAGGTCAGTCAATACGGAACATTTCAAGAACTTTGAAAGTTTCTTCAAGTGCAGTCGCAAAAACCATCAAGTGCTATTGATAAAGAAATGTGTGACTAAAATGTCACACCCTCAGTTAAACTAATAATGTATGACTAATTAGTAGACTAGAGCTTAGAGAGTTAATCAAATGTGTTTATATCCCAGCAACAGAGTATGATTGAAACCAATAACAGGAGACTGGTTAAAAAAACACACAGGGAAAGGAGGGTATGAAAAGGTTTCAGAATATTGTGAGGACGGCGATATCTAAGGAATGCAGCCTGCCCGAGCAAGGAGTAGAACATGATAAGAACATGTGTGTGTGTGTGTGTGTGTGTATGTGTGTGTGTGTGTGTGTGTGTGTGTGTGTGTGTGACCTGATGGTCAGGAGAGCAGAGGAAAACATGAGCTAAACCCAGGTACAGTGGAAATATACAGCCCGCCTACAGCGGGGTGGGATTTTTCCTCTGACGTGTGCGTATAAAAATATTGTACGACCATTTTGTTGTGCAGAGCGCTCTCATGAATAAATATGCTGACCATTGCAGGATTGAGTCTTTGTTTAATTTATTTGAACTAAGAGATTTATAACCTTTTGGGAATTATTCTAAGACTTAAGAAGTAGTTGGCTTCAACCATTGAGATAACAAAATTCTTGTGACAGCTATGATGAAACTGGCTCTCATGAGGACCACCACAGGAATGGAAGACCCAGAGTTACTTCTGCTGCAGAGGATAAGTTCATTAGAGTTACCAGCCTCAGAAATTGCAGCCCAATTAAATGCTTCACAGAGTTCAAGTAACAGACACATCAACATCAACTGTTCAGAGGAGACTGTATGAATCAGGCCTTCATGGTCGAATTACTGCAAAGAAACCACTACTATTTTTGGTTCCAACCGCCGCATCTTTGTGAGACGCGGTGTGGGTGAACAGATGATCTCTGTATGTGTATTTCCCACCGTAAAGCATGGAGGAGGAGGTGTTATGGGGTGGGGGTGCTTTGCTGGTGACACTGTCTGTGATTTATTTAGAATTCAAGGCACACTTAACCAGCATGGCTACCACTGCATTCTGCAGCGATACGCCATCCCATCTGGTTTGGGCTTAGTGGGACTATCATTTGTTTTTCAACAGGACAATGACCCAACACACCTCCAGGCTGTGTAAGGGCTATTTGACCAAGAAGGAGAGTGATGGAGTGCTGCATCAGATGACCTGGCCTCCACAATCACCCGACCTCAACCCAATTGAGATGGTTTGTGATGAGTTGGACCGCAGAGTGAAGGAAAAGCAGCCAACAAGTGCTCAGCATATGTGGGAACTCCTTCAAGACTGTTGGAAAAGCATTCCAGGTGAAGCTGGTTGAGAGAATGCCAAGAGTGTGCAAAGCTGTCATCAAGGCAAAGGGTGGCTATTTGAAGAATCTCAAATATAAAATATATTTTGATTTGTTGAACACTTATTGGTTACTGAATGATTCCATATGTGTTATTTCATAGTTTTGATGTCTTCACTATTATTCTACAATGTAGAAAATAGTAAAAATAAAGACAAACCCTTGAATGAGTAGGTGTTCTAAAACCTTTGACCGGTAATGTAGTTCCTCCCTGTTTCAGTCCGTTTTTTCCCCCGTTTGATGCCTAATGAACATGACCCAGGGCTGCCTGGGGCTAACAAGGGCTGGGTCTGGCACTCTGGTCCGTTTACCCAGACCTCCCTCTCCCCCTCCTGGGGATTAAAACAAACACAACCCTTGATGAGACCAAAAAAAAACAGCCCAAACATGACTTATTTAGTCTGTTTACTGTTGTTCACTATATCTGCCAGTCCTCAGAGAACAAATTAAACGTAGAAAACAGAGAGAGGTAAATAAATAATTAAATCCCCATGGTATAGAAGAATTCAGGAAGCCCGGATAGTGGAAAAAAGTATATTCTTTTTACAGAAGGCTTTGTTCTTACCACACCTTAAGAACAGAACAGAAGCGTATGGATTTCACTGAGCAGATCAATTTACTACAATATATCAAATCAAATAAAGGTCCGAAACCAGTGGAATAATAAATGAGAGTTCTCGATGAATCAAAGGATATGAACACGCCACACTCAATTTGGAGAAGTCAAGAGATCTTGAAAGAGAGATAGGAAAAGGAAAAAAACCTCTAATGTCAGCCTTGTTGTTTCTGAGTGATCTCGCACATTAAAACGAATGGAAAGAACATGACAGAGAGAGTTGTGTTTCTCTCACAATAGCTTTCCTAAAGCAGATAATCCATAAAACATAAGGCCTCCATATTGACATTTACCCGGCCTGAGTGAAGGGTAATGCACTGATGTCAGAGTTGGCTGAGCTGCCTGTCTCTGTCTCTCTCTGTGTGTGTGTGTGTGTGTGTGTGTGTGTGTATGTGTGTGTGTGTGTGTGTGTGTGTAATGCTAGCTACCACTCTCATTACCGCTGCACTGAAGGGCAGCTAAGGTCACTCCCTGGAAGAGGAAAATAAACTAAGCTATTGCACTCATCAAATATGCACTTATTCCGTGAGAGAAAGTCTTATCACATATTGAAAGTCAAATCTGTATAGTAAAGTCAATGGAATTCATACAGTATGTATAGATTTGTAAGGTGAAAGTTTTGTGTTCCTATTATGACTCTCCAATCTTTTATTGCAAGTTATAGAAGTATAAAGATGTCTCCTCTCTTTCACAGAATAGTGGGATTCTATAGGTTGATGTACCGCTTATGATTCTACACAATATATTGATACATCAATGTTATGGAGTGGATGCTGCCTCCCAATCAAGGCCTGAACCCTCACACATACATTTAAATTCTCTCTCTCTCTCTCTCTCTCTCTCTCTCTCTCTCTCTCTCTCTCTCTCTCTCTCTCTCTCTCTCTCTCTCTCTCTCTCTCTCTCTCTCTCTCTCTCTCTCTCTCTCTCTCTCTCTCTCTCTCTCTCTCTCTCTCTCTCTCTCTCTCTCTCTCTCTCTCTCTCTCTCTCTCTCTCTCTCTCTCTCTCTCTCCCCCCCTCCCCCCTCCCTCCCTCCCTCTCTCTCTCTCTCTCTCTCTCTCTCTCTGGCTAAGCTTTGACTCACCACACAATAAACAATAGTGGTGTAAAGTACTTACGTAAAAATACTTTAAAGTACTACTTAAGTCGTTTTTGGGGGTATCTGTACTTTACTTTACTATTTATATTTTGGGCAACTTTTACTTTTACTTCACTACATTCCTAAAGAAAATAATGTACTTTTTACTCCATACATTTTCCCTGATACCCAAAAGTACTCGTTACATTTTGACAGGAAAATGGTCCAATTCACACACTTATCAAGAGAACATCCCTGGTCATCCCTATCTGGCGGACTCACTAAACACAAATGCTTCGTTTGTAAATTATGTTGGAGTGTGACCCTGGCTATCCGTCAATAAAAAATAAAAAAATAAAAATATATACAGTGAGGGAAAAAAGTATTTGATCCCCTGCTGATTTTGTACGTTTGCCCACTGACAAAGATAAAAAATCCAGAAAGACACATGTCAAAAATGTTCTACATTGATTTGCATTTTAATGAGGGAAATAAGTATTTGACCCCCTCTCAATCAGAAAGATTTCTGGCTCCCAAGTGTCTTTTATACAGGTAACGAGCTGAGATTAGGAGCACACTCTTAAAGGGAGTGCTCCTAATCTCAGCTTGTTACCTGTATAAAAGACACCTGTCCACAGAAGCAATCAATCAATCAGATTCCAAACTATCCACCATGGCCAAGACCAAAGAGCTCTTCAAGGATGCCAGGGACAAGATTGTAGACCTACACAAGGCTGGAATGGGCTACAAGACCATCGCCAAGCAGCTTGGTGAGAAGGTGACAACAATTGGTGCGATTATTCTCAAATGGAAGAAACACAAAATAACTGTCAATCTCCCTCAGCCTGGGGCTCCATGCAAGATCTCACCTCGTGGAGTTGCAATGATCATGAGAACGGTGAGGAATCAGCCCAGAACTACACAGGAGGATCTTGTCAATGATCTCAAGGCAGCTGGGACCATAGTCACCAAGAAAACAATTGGTAACACACTACGCCGTGAAGGACTGAAATCCTGCAGCGCCCGCAAGGTCCCCCTGCTCAAGAAAGCACAAATACAGGGCCGTCTGAAGTGTGCCATTTACATTTTTACATTTTACATTTTAGTCATTTAGCAGACGCTCTTATCCAGAGTGACTTACAGTTAGTGAGTGCATACATAATTTTTTATTTTTCATACTGGCCCCCTGTGGGAATCGAACCCACAACCCTGGCGTTGCAAACGCCATGCTCTACCAACTGAGCTACATCCCTGCCGGCCATTCCGTCCCCTACCCTGGACGACGCTGGGCCAATTGTGCGCCGCCCCATGGGTCTCCCGGTCGCGGCTGGCTACGACAGAGCCTGGATTCGAACCAGGATCTCTAGTGGCACAGCTAGCACTGCGATTGCCAATGAACATCTGAATGATTCAGAGGAGAACTGGGTGAAAGTGTTGTGGTCAGATGAGACCAAAATTGAGCTCTTTGGCATCAACTGGTGGAAACATTATGCTTTGGGGGTGTTTTTCTGCTAAGGGGACAGGACAACTTCACCGCATCAAAGGGACGATGGACGGGGCCATGTACCGTCAAATCTTGAGTGAGAACCTCCTTCCCTCAGCCAGGGCATTGAAAATGGGTCGTGAATGGGTATTCCAGCATGACAATGACCCAAAACACATGGCTAAGGCAACAAAGGAGTGGCTCAAGAAGAGGCACATTAAGGTCCTGGAGTGGCCTAGCCAGTCTCCAGACCTTAATCCCATAGAAAATATGTGGAGGGAGCTGAAGGTTCGAGTTGCCAAACGTCAGCCTCGAAACCTTAATGACTTGGAGAAGATCTGCAAAGAGGAGTGGGACAAAATCCCTCCTGAGATGTGTGCAAACCTGGTGGCCAACTTCAAGAAACGTCTGACCTCTGTGATTGCCAACAAGGGTTTTGCCACCAAGTACTAAGTCATGTTTTGCAGATGGGTCAAATACTTATTTCCCTCATTAAAATGCAAATCAATTTATAACATTTTTGACATGTGTTTTTCTGGATTTTTGTTGTTGTTATTCTGTCTCTCACTGTTCAAATAAACCTACCACTAAAACTATAGACTGATCATTTCTTTGTCAGTGGGCAAACGTACAAAAACAGCAGGGGATCAAATACTTTTTTCCCTCACTGTGTTAAATATATATATATATATATAATATATTGTGCAATCTGGTTTGCTTAATATAAGAAAGTTGAAATGATTTATACTTTTACTTTTGATACTTAAGTACATTTTAGCAATTCCATTTACTTTTGATACTTAAGTATATTTAAAACCAAATACTTTTAGACTTTTACTCAAGTAGTATTTTACTGGGTGACTTTCACTTTTACTTGAGTCATTTTCTATTAAGGTATCTTTACTTTTACTCAAGTATGACAATTGAGTACTTTTTCCACCACTGATAAACAACACTACTCTCTTGGGGTAGTTTAAATGTTACCTTATTTAAGACGGCTGGAAAGAAGTCTGTGCTAACACCACATTTCTAACGGAGTGAAGAGATGAAGAAAACCTTGAGAGGAACAGTGAGATCTGCCAACATGGCCATTTAAAAGCCAATCCCAGCATCGGGCCTTAAGAAGAAGTGGGCCCCATTTAAATTGCAAAGGTCCTCCTCAGTCACCGGCATACAATAAATAAATAAATAAGTAAATAAAGGATGACATGCAAATGAGGGTGACGGAGGCGCGGTCTCAGCCCGTTCGGTGATGCGCCAGCCATTAATCAACCGGCACATGCAAAGCGTCCGCTCCCGTCCTTAGCATATTCGCATATTCTAATGAAGCCGCTGACATGCAAATGAGGACGACCTTTTCGTTTGCTTTCCTGCAACTTTTACATTAATACCAGCGAGTGGAGAGGGTGGCTGTAATGGCTATTAAAACCTAGGCTAGCGTACGTGACGTCACGCTGTGGGCACCTGAAACTCTGAGACACTGTAATTAGGCTAATCTATTACCGTCCGCCGCCTGTCACACTGTCTCTTTATGGCGTAGGACACACTGGTCAGACACTTTATTTATTTGGGCTCGTTCTGAGGAACGGATGGATGGTCGGACAGTCGGTCGGTGGGATTTAGACCCAGACTAGACATTTCCTCCTGTCTCCCCTCACCCCCCCTCGGCCCAAACCCCCATGGCCCGCGATTGAATCCCCTTGCTGGGGTTGGTCTGATGGGGAGATACAGTGGTGGCTGGGTGGGAGTCCTGCCACTGCCGCCGCACCCTAGCGTGACTCTCCCACTCAGGCCCCCTCTCTGTCCCCCGATCTCCCCTGCTGCTGAGAGGCCCTACCCGGGGCATAGAGAGAGAGAGACCATCCCCATCACCAAGGAAGTAGGCAGGCAGGGCAGCGGGGTCCAGCACTGTCGACGGGGAGGCAGGAGGAGCGAACCGGCAGGGAGAAAAAAAGTTATGCCTCCTTACCATGACTTTGAACTTTCTCAGATAAGGTATAAATATTGAAATGAAAGATGCGCTCGGCGCAGAGGGGAGGATGGGGGGAGGGAAGGAGGGAGGATAGACGGATGGGAGGAAGAGGAGACAGGAGGCCCACTGAGAGAGGAGACAGGGCCCTCACCCCTCTACCAGGAAGCATTCTACCGGGCCGACAGTTATGGATAGGAAACATTACTGGGGCTGGTAATTAAAGCAAAAACTGATACTGTCTCTTGGATGGGGGATTTCAGATGCCGCACCCATTTGTTACTGCTGCGCACTCACCAAGGCCAGATTGAATTACACACATATTTAGTCCCGCGGAGTACACCAGCTTTTATCTAGTATCTATCTAGATATCTACCTATCTATCCCTTCAGTCATGTTGTTCAATTTGACATCAGATCCACTTAAGAACATGTTTTTGGTTTCCTGTCTGTAAACCTTTTGATTGTCTCCTGTCCATTAATAGCTAACTCAATAACCATTCTGATTACATCACATAATAATGGCTCTGATCATGCAAAAACATATCTTCCTCTCTGTTCACATTCACTCAAAAGTGAGTGAGTGATTTAGTGAGTGACTCAGTGACTGACTTAGTGAGTGAACAAGTTAGTGAACTAGTGAGTGACTTAGAGACTGAGTTAGTGACTGAGTAAGCGAGTGAATGACTGAATGACTACCCGGAGAAAGGGGAAAAGGCCAGCAGAGGACTAGGAGGATGCCATGTCACCAGGCTGGGGGATCAGTGACACTGAGCGTGTCACGGGGTGACGGCTGCACTCTGCTAGGACTAGTCGCCCCTCCGGCACTGTCACAGGAACCAGCCGCTCCCGTTACTGACACTACCCTCTCTGACAGGCCAAACACGACAAACCTCATCTCTGGCTAGAGACAAGCCCTGACGGCACACACAGACAGAGACGGAGAGAGAGGGAGAGGACGGGGGAGAGAGAGGGAGAGGACGGGGGAGAGGGAAAGGGTGGGAGAGAGGGGATAGAGAGGGAAAAAGAGGATGGGGAGATGAAGAAGGAGAAAGATGATGGGGAGAGAGAGAAGGATTGAGAGATAGTGTGATGTGAGAAATATAGGGGGGAAAATTGGAAAAAGGGAGAGGGTGAGGAGGATTGGAGGATTGGAGACAGAGGAGGAGAAGGCAGAGAGACAGCACCAGAGAACGTGGGAGGAGATAGAGAGGGTTCAGAGAGAGAAAGAGAGAAGGAGAGGGAGGGGGGAGGAGAGAGGAGCAGAGCGAAGGGGCAAGACTGATCGCTGTTGATCTTCACGATAAGCGCTCCCGACAACTCGTGACCAAAGTGGCGCTCCAACACTAATCGGCCATGAAGGGTGACCTGCAGCTAGGCAGCAGAGTTCAGATCGGATACGGCCGGCACTCGGGCCCAGACAAGATTGTCCCGGACAGGAGACATCCAGGCATCAAAACTCTCGGACAAATTGTGACATGGCTTCAGTGCACTGTGAGAAGAACATGAAAAAAAACTAGCGTGCAGTGATACTCGGCCCTCTTGGCAGTCAGGGCGGACTTATCAGGCTAAGATGAAAAGAGAAGGAGAGAGGGAGAGCGGACAGAGAGGAAGAGGGGGAGGGGGAAAGAGGGACGGAGGAAAGGGAAGGATGGAAAATATGAGAGGGAGGAAGAAAATATCAATTTTATTGACAATTATGTTTGAGTCATTTGAAAAGGAGTTGGACCTGTCTCTGTCTGAAAGAACAACCTTGAAATGTCTGTGTGTTCACCCTCTAGCCTACTTTGAGCGTAAATGTGTGTGTGTGTGTGTGTGTGTGTGTGTGTGTGTGTGTGTGTGTGTGTGTGTGTGTGTGTGTGTATGTGTGTTACCTACACATACAGGGGAGTGTTATTAACAAATTATTATTAACAAATGAATAACAAAATGAATACAAATTGAGCAAAACATGTCTGGGGAGTCTAAACCTCAAAGTATGACTGAAAAACCTGGGCTTCAGATGGCCTGAAAATATATAATCAAAACAAAAGTGTGGGCCAAATGTACATAGCCCTAACTCTTACCTATCAGTCAATAGATACGCAGTGCTTCACAACCGCAATCCAAACAACAAACAAATCACCTTTCCTCCATAGCAGACACTGGGACAGATGGCAAAGCCCACAGTGTACATGTCAATCTCCATGTCTCATTAACAGTGAAAACCAATGGCATCAAAACTGAACATTGGGGAGTGCCAAGTAATTAGATTAGATGCTACCATACTTGACTGACACAATACACCGAAAAACATAATAACTCTACTATAGCGAACCACTAACGACATGTGCAATGAATGACAGCTTCAATCAACTTCACTTTCAATCCCCACGCAGGGAGAAGACCGGTCACTCGTAACTAGGTTTACTGAAATAATGCCTGAAATCCTTCACTGTCTTTTGACATACAGCCCTTTAAATGAAACAGATCAACAGACATTTGATAAATTCTTATATAAATATTTTGCTGAGTGGGCGCCTTTATTGCCAAGGCGCTCCGATGGTCGTCATGAGGAAACACGAAGTCCTATTCTAATACTGGCATGTTTTTACAGTCACTAATGACTACTGGCCCCCACTTAGGGCTCCGTCTGCAAAATGTGCCCATTGTATAAAAATACATATCAAATAATAATATCTGGCACCATAGATCATCATGGGCTAGATCCTTTGCGGACAATTTACTCCACAGCAGAACATGAGGCATAAGGGAGGGAGTTGAGGAAGGGACTGTGTGTGCATGTGTGCTATAGTGGAGGAAGTTAGCACTACATTTACATTACATTTACAGGGTTGTGGGTTCGATTCTCACGGGGGGCCAGTATACAATTTTTTTTTTTTTAAATGTATGCACTAACTGTAAGTCGCTCTGGATAAGAGCGTCTGCTAAATGACTACGGTCCTAATACCGTAATAATAATTCCACGACACGTGTGTGGCGAGGGTGTCGATGGACGATGGTCACCTGGGTCACTGGGGGATACGCAACGAGGGTCAAAGCCAAACACAAAGGCTGTACTCTCTATTATACTCAATCAATGCTGGGGGCACAGTGGAGCACAGAAACAGACCAAACACTAAATGTGGTCTATGGTTCCACTGAGTCTGACAATATGCCAATAACCACAGGCTGCTAACCTCAACCGCCCCCCCCACCACACACACACTAACCTCAACCCCTCAGCACACACAGACACACACACACCAGTGACGTGAAGTAGATAGAGAGAGAGAAAGACAGTCACCGGACCCCCACTCAGCCCCTTCCCCCTCCCTGACCGAAGCCCCCCGGGCCACAGGGGTCTCCGAGGGTGAGGTGTCAGAGCTGGTGAAGCCTGCTGGTCATCACCCACAATTCCTCACTGTGGAGAGGAGGGGTGGGAGTAATAACATTCTCCCTTATTGATCTGTTTTGGAGAGATGCTATCTCTTTACACAGGGAGCAGACCACTGGAGCCAGGGCACAGAAACCACACACACACACACACACGTTAGGCTATATCACAAAACACAAACACATGTACATACAGAAATATGTGTGCATGTCATGGCTGAGGTTGATTCCAATTAAAGGAGTATGATCCCTATTCAATGTTAAGAAAGTGTGATACTGATTAATCGCAGAATCACACCCCAGGAAATCTCAAAGTTTGAAGTGCAACCATACAGTGTACATACAGCATCTACAGAAACATTTGTACGAAACTATACAAACATGTGCATACAAATATGCCCAGATAAACAAACAAACATAATAATATTCACATAAACCCACATTTACTGTTTACTTATTTATTGATGAAGTTATTTGCTCATTAAAAATGTATGCGCATTCTTCCACAAAAACTTCATCAACATTTCATGTCTCGTCTAAGAGAATACTTTGGGAGGAATAGAACATTCTGTCTAAAAACAAAACAAGTCACAATCCTCCTTTCACATTATATCATAACAACAGAACAAAATAGTGGTATTTGCACCCGGAATCCAGAGGCATCTTTAACACTACAAAGAACTGTCTCCGCCACGCAACACAGCTCTCTTGCCATTAGTTGTGACTGGTTCAGCTTACAATCTCTTTACTTCCCTATCACATTTCAATACCGGCTGTTGCAGTGAAACCTCACTTCACTCTATCATTGCCACAGTAAGGGTAATGGGATCTACCGTCATGTAAATGAAATTGCTTGTTTCGTTTGCTTCCTTCACTCCTGATTGTCAGAGCGACTCGCCGGCAGCAGCAGCAGGTGTGTTTCTTTGTGTAGGAGGAGTGCACTGGGTGGACTTCTTTTGTGTGAGTGTGTGGTGCGGTCTGCTTATACACACAGGTTTGCACACAGCAACAGGTGTGCCTTTGTCTGTGTGTGTGTGTGTATGTGTGTGTGTGTGTGTGTGTGCATGCGTGAGTGTGTGTATACATGCGTCCGTGCGTGCATGAGTGAGTGCATGCATGCATGTGCACGCGTATATATAAGCAGAGAACCGCGTTGGAGGCAAACAGACACACCACTCGCTCCACCAGATGTTGCACCTGACCCTGGGCTTAGCCACGGAAATGCAAAGTTCTGATGCCTACTCCATGCTCAGGTACAACCAACTGTCACAAACACTGGAGAATATGCATAACCGTGGGCTCGGGTTACTACAACATGGTCAGAATGTAAATTTTACAACCTCCCGGAGACGAGTCAACCAGCCAGCTAGGCAGCACTACAGCGGTGGCTGTTAGGTAATTGACACCACCTGAAAACAAAACAACGTGGCCCCTGTTTACGTGCCACAATATGGAAAGCTGCTATCGCTTTTCAATTGTCAACAGAGAGATGGCGGAAGTGAGGGAATTAACACATCCCTGTGATTACTGATTAAGGCGAACGATAATGACACAACACGTGTAATTAGACGAGTGAAAGACTTAGGCAGCGAGAATAAATATACTTTACATCCATGCTATGCCTGACAGGAGAAAAAAGTACAGTATGTAAAATATAGTATGTGAAGAAAACTCTTTATTTGAACGGTAGCCTACCTACATTAGGACTTAGCCTACATACATTTGGACATTCATAACCAATTCATAATGCATTCATTTTAAGCAGTATATAAGTATTTCATCAATGCTGGACACTTTGTAATGGTACTATCCATGCCTTCAAGATAGCACCTGGACAAATAGTTCTATTGGGTTGGATGCTCTTTTTTACCTCTGACCTAACCAGTAATAATTGCGTTGTTTGCTCTATAACCTGTTAATTCATATGCCTTGCGAACGTGATATATAGGCCTAAAGGCCGAGACAATAAGAAGACACAGTGGCAGAATAAATTCAACCACACCTTTGTTTTATCACAAAACCGGAAAGCAACCTCTGTTCAGTGAAGTACACAAAACATATTGAATGTAACAGACAGTTACATGACCTACAGCATGGTCAAGCAAGGTAATGTTTCCGAGATTTTCGGACCACTAAACAACTATTGATTTAGAACCACAGAGAGTTACCGCAAGTCATAAAGAAAACAGGAGCTGCCTCCACTATTCCAGCACCATTTCAACTTCAACATCATCAAATCACCTCTGCTTATTCTAATACAGTGACAACTAAAAGATACCAAAAACAATTTAGTCCAAGCAACGCAAACTAAATATGATGTGGCTGTCCATGGTTCTGATTTGTGTGTGTGTGTGTGCGTGCGTGCGTTCGTGCAAGTAGAAAAACTTGTTGACTCAACCTACTTTCATGTTGACGAAACTCTGTCATACAGTACACGCTTGACTTTTTTGTTGTCCTAGGCTACCTGGCTCAAATGCTTGCTTGCTAGCCTAACTTCCATTCATGGGCAACGTTAAGCTAGTTAACATTAGCCTTCTACATCTAGCTACATATTGAACTTCCATCCTCTCAGGCCAGGGGCACAACAATGTATGAATTCATTATAATCATTGGCCAGTACGGAGAATTAAGTAAAACCACAAGTCCAAATCCCCATCTCCTTCCATGGCTAATTTAGGAAAGGGCCAATTTTTGCTAGCTAGCTATCCACTGGAGGACAACAACACAACAAGATGCAACAATTCAAGTTGTTTCTGTCAATGACGTATTCTCTCAATGGGATTTGATAGGAGTGACGCCAAATCCAAGCTGGCTTACCTTGACACTTTTTTTGGGTGCGCCAGGACCATTCACAGTTGAGCTCGCTCAGTTTAGCTCAATGCTGATTGGCAAAAAAAACGATACTTTTTTTAATCAAGGGAGGCCAAATGCTCGCTGGCTTCCCTTGCATTCAATGCTTCGGGCGGCAACAATGTCATACTCGTTTTGACCAGACAGCATCAGATAGATGGCCTACACATAGAGAGACAGAGGGGCGCTGTTTCTCTCGCTCGGATGCTTTCTCCTGTGAGATACATTCAGCCTCTTGAGGATTGAAGGAATATTATGAAGCACAGAGAGACTAAATAAATATTAGTTTATGTTAAAAAAAGTATATATTGGTCCATTTTTTGGGGAAGCCAATACACGCCACTGGACCTAACCTAGGTTTCACCCTACTGTAAGAGTTACACAGTAGAAACACTTGATTGATTTAGATCCCTTGTAGATTTACATTGGAAGATCCAGCCAGGCTTACTAACAAGATATTCCAAGTTAAAGCCAGACTACACTAGCCTGATCCCAGATCTGTTAAGCGTTGTCTTGCCAAATTGGCAACTATGGTCATTGTCATGCCGAACATCTTGTTTGGGCTATGCAGCATAAACAGATCGTATGAGCACACTACCCTTCACTACAGCTCAGCCTTGTCTTGGGCTTAGTGAGTTGTTGAAAACAATAGTACTAGTAGAGAGATTCAAGAGAAGAGACAATATTTAGAGGGGAACTCAAATTGCAAAACCCGACTTCCTCTTTATATCGTGACAACGTACGGTCCAAAAGTCCAACACACGTACCGCGCTCCCTTCCCTCTGCCAACCCTATCCGACTGTCACAAACCATTCACCCTCCGCAACCGGTCCAAACCCATCGTGTTTTGCTTTCCTATTTCCAAACAAAACAACTGAATACATAGCAACGTCAATTTGATCCCGGAGACAGATCTGAAGGAACACAAACGCGGCTGAACTTTTACGCAAATTAGGTCTGATAAGTAGACCGCGTCCGTCTCTCTGAATCGCTCGGTGCTTCTCTAAAGCAAAGCAGATGCCATCAGAGGATAGCGTGGAGAGGGGGGAAACGTTACACGATGATGACAAAAACAATAGAGGGGTTTTCACATGGCCAAGCGTCTAGCATTCTGTGGCTGAACCCAAATTATTGTTTGAACAGATTACGTTCTGTCAGAAATTATGAGATTTGAGACGATCCTTTCGATGATCGTTCGTTGTGTCTGTGTATTTCGGTTACCATGGATCATGTTCTGATTCTAGACAGTTGCCCTCAGATTTCATCTGTCACCGACCAGGAGAATGGGGCATTAATTCTGACACCACTACTAAATACTGCTAATTTCACTGCTTCTGTTAATAAGACTAGGATTATTACTTCAATTAGCTGATAACAAACCCCATTACTGCTCCTGATCATCATCATTCCATGGATACTTTTTTCATCCACTTTGGTGATGGTTTACAGACCAGCATGTCTTTCAACTACATTCACAGAGGCCCTCACAGACTAGCCTGGCCTGGCCAAAACACACACACTCTACCAGAACAAAAAAAAATCTATGCTAAAAGCAGAGGGAAAGAAAGTGCTTTCGTTTGAACATAAACGGCTGACGCGTAATGCTTCGTGACAATCATGTTTGCAGGTATCCGTTTTCCAAATTGGCATTCTTTGAAAAGGGAGACGTTCGTCTCAGCCTGGGCTTCTAAAGCACTTCTATTTTCTTTCACAACATATCTCAGTCCAGGGCAAAAAACACCGTCTGAAGGCTGGCGCTAATAACCATGTCACTTCTGAACCAGTGAATGGTAACATAATAAGAGGGGGTTCTAGTTGCTAACTAAATAAGACAACGAAGAGGGAGGAGGAGGTTGAGAAAGAGAGAGGGTAGGGAGAGGGAATAGAAAGAATTAAGAGGAGGAAGAGAGACTTCCAAAGTAGTGGAGGGAAAATGTCTTAAAAACAGCATTTAGAGGCTTTCATAAAAAATTGCCTTGCAGTGATGGTGATGGCGGTGTTACCTTAGCCAGTTAACACATTCCCCGAGCTACTGGTGATAAACAGAGTGGAAGCCCGGTGGTAACTGGAGACTGTTTCATCTATACTTTCCACTGACCCACCAGTTCTGCCAGAACCTGTGCATGCTAATGCCTGGCAAGAACTCTTTCTGTCTCTCTCTCTTTCTGTCTCTCACTTTCTGTCTTTCTGTATCACTTTCTCTCTCTCTCTCTCCGTCTTGCTCCATGTCTCGCTCCCTGTCTCTCTCTCACGTTCACTCTCTCTTCTTCCCTCCTCAGAACTATCATTTACAGGTATAATGGCCTTCAACAAGGAGAGAAGGAGAAAAACTCTTATAGTTTGCATATAATTAAACTAAATAAGTACAGGCGGCACACCGTAAAGTAAAACAGAAGTAAAACAGAAAGTGAAAAGTAAATTAACCCATATTCCATTTTGGGTGTAACTGGAGTGTATACCTGACTCAATGACCCATCACTGTAAATGTATAAAATGCTAAAGAATACTTTGTTTCAAATCCTATAAACAACACATGTCCACTCAAGCATTTACTCACAGAGTCTTGACTAATAAATACAAAATTATATTCCGTTTTTTAAAATTAATTCATGAATATTCCGATAACAATGGCACTTCTCCATATGTTTGTGTAAGTGTGCAGGCGGGTCGATCCAAATCAAAGGTTTGAGTGGGCAGGTCTAAGTGTAGCTGTGTGGGTTGGTCAAAGCCATCACCATGCACGCTGGCACAGGAGGAGAGAAAGGGGAAAGAGAACAGCAGGACGGGAGAGAGTGCAATTTCGCACACCAGAAAGAAGCAGAACAAACTCGCTTTTCCCAAACAACATTCACATCATGCCAAGACTCCGTTGGACTCATACAATATCTCTCTAGTCTAATCTCAAACTCATCTTTTCCACTTTCTTACCTCCCCAAACCAACTCATATTTCATCGCCCATATCTTTATATTTTCTATTATCCTGTTGTGAAAAATGTGACCAATGGAGGCGTTGTTTGGATATAAAATATTAATCATCTTAGATAAAGATATTGCACGGCTCTTTTAATTCCCCTCTCGCTAGAGATTTGTACAGTTAGCCATCGCCTCTCTGGCTTTCCTTCCTTCGCCTCACCCTTTTTAAGACCTCAAATAACTTAATCTTTCCACCCTCCCTGACACTCCTGTCACCAGAAAAGTCATTTTTCACACACATCTTTTTAAAATAGGGTTTCCCAAACTAAAACGGAGGGTTGCTGACCAGAGGGCTGCGTCATATCAGATTGTGACACCCAGATGCATTCTACAGTAGATGTAATACTGTACAGCCTCTATCTGACTCCAACATTACAGCAGTATATAACAGAGAGAGAAAGAGGAAATATGACACCATCGGCCCATACCCACAACATTACATATGAGAGGAGATCCCATCTCGCCAGCTCTGTATTTAGTATTTTCTGGTGAGTAATCTTTTGTCATTTTATCACAGGAAATGAAATAATGGGATGACAGCCTAATGAAAAATGAGGTTCAGAGCCGCGGCATGGGAGTCAGTTCAGTTGGCAAGACAAAATAAAAAGTTTGTTGAAGCTAAGGAGGACAGTAAAGTCGTTTAATCCTAAATGTACAATATAGTTGTACATATAGTGTGCATTTTAAGCATTAATAGTAAGCTTAAAAGACTAGAACCAGCTGGATGAGTAGAGGACAGAAAATTATATGTTGCTGTACCATGGAAAGGACAAGGATATCAAGTAGAATGGTAAACTAGCTGGAAGCAATTGTGGACATTGGGAAACTGCAAGTGTCTTGAAATAGTAAATCTACATTAAATTAGGCAATGTGATATGGTGTCTTACCATCTCAACAACCATAGTCATATATTCTCCTCTTAAGCTAGTGTCATGGTCCTTTCTAGCAGCCAGATATGTTGGCTCTTCAAACATAATTTCCATCTTAAAATTCAACATTGCGGAATAGGATTTCTTTCTCTAATTTTGATTCCGTTATTTATTCCTATCCAAACACACACACGCATACACCCCTCCTCCGACACACAAAAAAAAGCTATTTTCCATCCACAAGCACACTGAGTGTGTTAAGGGTCTTTCATCTCCTTCAATGGGATGTGTGGGGAGACTGTGGCTGTTAAAAATGTGTGTGACAGTCTCCCCTTCCATGCAGTGTTTAATTAGAGCCAGAGTTGCTCAAACCCAGCCACTGCCACGAAACACACACACACACACACACACACACACACACAGGCTCACGCACACACACACACACACAAATGCTCTCCTAAATATGCATAATTAACTTAACCCCCATCACTTGACTTTAAAGGGCTGTTTTGGAGGACTGATCCTTGCAAATGGAGTCTCATGGAGGCTCCGAGAGTGGCCTCTTCTTATGTCTAAAATATTCATTAATGCATTTCAGAATTTTTTTGAAAAGAGCGTCCTCTGATTTTTGTTTTCTTTTCGAGGGGATAGATTGTTGCTAGGCACCTCCGAGGCGGGCGGGAGAACGGGCGAACGAGAAAAGGAGACGAGCCGGGTCACTCTGTGCAACGTAGCTCTATATAAACACACACAGTCTGGGAAGATCTCATTTGATTACTCTGCCTCAGTATTTGTAATAGGAGACCCAGGGAGAGACAGACAGAGAAAGAAGGAGAGACAGAGTGAGAGCGAGAGAGAGAGAGAGAGAGAGAGAGAGAGAGAGATACAAAGAGAGAGAGAGAGAGAGAGAGACAGAGAGACAGAAAGAGAGAGACAAAGAGAGAGCGAGAGCAAGAGAGAGAGAGAGAGAGAGAGAGAGGTACACCTATTGCTCATCTCTTGGCAGTAGTACTGTAGACTACTTTATCACTGACCTCAACCCAGAGTCTCTCAGAGTGTTCACAGTCAGCCAACTGACACCCCTATCAGACCACAGCAAAATCACATTCTACTTGAACAGAGCAATACTCAATCATGAGGCATCAAAGCCAAAGGAACTGAATAATATTAAGAAATGCTGTAGATGGAAGGAAAGTAGTGTCGAAACCTACCAAAGAACAATTAGGCAACAACAAATTCAATCCCTTTTTGACAACTTCCTGCACAAAACGTTCCACAGTAAAAGTGAAGGTGTAAACTTGGCAGTAGAAAACCTAAACAGTATATTTGACCTCTCAGCTTCCCTATTGAATCTAAAAATCTCTAACAGAAAACCGAAGAAAAGTAAGAACAATGACAAATGGTTGGATGAAGAATGCAAAAACCTATGAAAGAAATTGAGAAACCTATCCAAGCAAAAACATAGAGAACCAGAAAACCTGAGCCTACGCCTTCACTATGGTGAATCACTAAAACAATACAGAAATACACTACGGAAAAAGAAGGAACAGCATGTCAGAAATCAGCTCAATGTAATTGAAGAATCCATAGAATCTAACCACTTCTGGGAAAATTGGAAAACACTAAACAAACAACAACACGAAGAGCTATCTATCCAAAACGGAGATGTTTGGGTAAACCACTTCTCCAATCTTTTTGGCCCTATAACAAAGAACAGCCAAAAAATATACATGATCAAATGCAAATCTTAGAATCAACTATTAAAGACTACCAGAACCCACTGGATTCTCCAATTACATTGAATGAACTACATGACAAAATACAAACCCTCCAACCCAAAAAGGCCTGTGGTGTTGATGGTATCCTCAAATATACACCCTTGTAAATACAACCCATATTTATGTTTATTTATTTTCCCATTTGTACTTTAACTATTTGCACATTGTTACAACACCGTATATATACATAATATGACATTTGAAATGTCTTTATTCTTTTGGAACTTCTGAGTGTAATGTTTACTGTTAATTTGTATTGTTTATTTCACTTTTGTTTACTATCTACTTCAATTGCATTGGCAATGTTAACATCCATTTCCCATGCCAATAAAGCCCTTGAATTGAATTGAGAGAGACAGAGATAGATAGAGAGAGAGAGAGAGAGAGAGAGAGAGAGAGAGAGAGAGAAAAAAAGCACGGCGCAAACTGGTTCAGAGAGCTGTCATGACTCTCCAGCTCGTGAGGGGTGGTGGTTGGTTGGGGAGATGTTGGGTAGGAGTGAGTGGAAGGGGGGTGACTGGTGACTGGATGAGAAATCTACCCCCCCAGCCCTGATCAGAGGAGCCCCCCTCACCCCTTTCCCCGCGCTGTGCCAGTCCTGACTGCTACCAGCCACACACTTCACCTCCCATCAGGGTCAGCACGCCGGAGAAAGGTCAGCACGCCGACAGCTGATTGGCCGAGGTGGGGTCCGGTCCTCCTCCGCTCGCTAACGGGCCGGCTGACACACCTGATGTGACACGCTCTGCTCCCAGCAGCCAACAGGGCAGCTGCCCGCCGGCACCACCAACACGGAGGAGAGGGAGAAACATAACAAGCACACAGCAGTAAGGAAAACAAAGGGGATGGAGGGATGGATGAAAGAGGAATGAAAGAGGGGTGGAGCCAAGGCTCTCTGAACTCGGGCCCACTGTAACCAACACAAACAACTGTGCTGTGCTGTAGATGCTACAGAATATCATGCTGAATGTTCAAGGCCACACTGCACATCCTCTCTCACCTCGACATCATCAGGAGGAGCCTTACTGAAGGATACAAGACAGCGATAATGAATGAATTAATATTTCAGCATTTCAAGTGGAGTCTTAAAAAATTGCATATTCATGATTAGCTGATTACTAATTAGCAACTAATAGATGTGTGTGTGATTATTTAATGGGTAATTAGCGACAGATAAGGAACTAATAAGTTCCCCCCATTATCGAATGATTCCAAATATTTTAGACACAATCTGCCACAGAAAAAGACACAAACAAACACGCCCGCACAAGGCATCAACGCACACACAGAGACATCGTCGCACAAACAACACACACAAACCGGGCTATAAGAACAGCATTCCGCCGAATTCCGGGACTGCTGCATGCGCCTGCCGGCGGAACTGTTCATGTGGCTTAGAGTGGAGATGATCAAGGGAGACGCATAATTTTGTCTGTGTGTGTCGCAGAACCAGTCGCCCCCCGCCCGGCCCCTATAACGGAGCACAATAAGAACCAGCAGATCCATCAGGATCTGATGTGGACAGACAAGAGGAGGAAATGGATTTGGAAACCTCCTCCAGCGCTATGTCACATTCCTTTCTCTCATAGAGTATGTGCACTCTGACAAACACACATGCTCACACACTCTGACAAACAGCCAGCCGGCCCGCCTCTCTCTCTCTCTCTCTCTCTCTCTCTCTCTCTCTCTCTCTCTCTCTCTCTCTCTCTCTCTCTCTCTCTCTCTCTCTCTCTCTCTCTCTCTCTCTCTCTCTCTCTCTCTCTCTCTCTCTCAGCAGCTACTCTTCCTGGGGTCAACATAAAACGTACAAATACATGACAAAGTACAGAACAGTAATCGACAAGAACAACATAAGATACTACATTTAATTAAAAAATTAAAAATAAGAGACCAAGAGACAACAAAAATACTATTTACACACTATTCATATATACATATTCATATTGTTATATACAGTAAAGTTAAATTAGATCTTTAGAAAGAGGAGAGGCGCTTTGATGCAAGTGTAGCTAGGACGACTGAGGAAGTGTGTGTGGGTGGGGCTGCATTGGGCAGTGTTGCTGTGCCCTTGAATAAGGCAATCGACCTGAACAGCACATAACCCAGCTCAATAAATGCACCCATGTGTTAACGGTAAGCTTGTTTGTTAGTAGTGGGCCTCTGTTTGCCAGGTTGGCAGTATAGCAGAGGGGTGCCAGTCTGGAATGTGAACAGTAAACATGCCAGTCTTACATTAAAGGGGAGCAACCTGTGCCCTCCTCCTTTCTCACACGGTGTGGCAATCTGTGATGGAAGTTCTATACCTGCTTTTACATTTTACATTTTAGTCATTTAGCAGACGCTCTTATCCAGAGCGACTTACAGTTAGTGAATGCATACATGTATTATTATTATTTTTTTATTTATTATTTTTTTATACTGGCCCCCCGTGGGAAACGAACCCACATCCCTGCCGGCCAAACCCTCCCCTACCTTGGATGACGCTGGACCAATTGTGCGCCGCCCATGGGTCTCCCCGGTCGCGGCCGGCTGCGACAGAGCCTGGACTCAAACCAGGATCTCTAGTGCACAGCGCCACTCTTATTCTCCAACAGAACAGCAAGAGTCATATGTGTATGCTTAAGCATATACTATATTATGGTGAGGTTCATACAGTACGTTTTGAGCAAGAAGCAACCAAGTGCCAGTCTCGTATGGCATCGCAGCACGTCAACCCCCCACTCCCCGCCACTCCAGCACAGTAAGGCACTGCTAATATTTGCCCGCCTCACTTCTAATACACATCAGCACCGCCAGTGTGTTTTCACTGCTCTGTCGACGGCCAGAGAAAATATTAGCTTTTTTTCCCTCCCCCTCCACCCCTCCTCTCCTCCTCCATCCTCCTGCCACCCCACCCTCCCCCCTTCCTTCCCCACACACACAGTCTTCCCTTGATAGATAAATGGCGAGTGGATTTGTTTAGCAAATTGTCACGCCGCCTAAAATGACAAGACTTGTGTGGTAAAGATACATGTAAATAGTTGACAGGGAGTAAATGATTTTTCCGTGATAGTGGGCCATTTTGAGCGGCTCTCCGACACAGAGGCGTGTTATTTGGGGAGTAATCTTACACGGCCCGTATCCCCATAGAGAGGCTATACAACACGCTGTGGTTCCTCGTCATTAAAATGAGTGGATAGGCTTAGGCTTCACACACGTGGGGTGTGGAGACATACACACGCACACAGTCACACACGCCCACACAAACTTAGGCTATACATACACATACATGCCCACACACAAACACATGCCCACACACGCTCAAACAAATGGTATATTTTATGTCTTATTTTTCCAATGCACTGTGAAATCTCCTGACATACTGGTCCCAGCCCCAGTCAGGTAGAACTTTTAAGAAAACATTACAGTATCATCACACCACTTCAAATATCTCCTCCTCTGAAAATATCAAAGCCCAAGAAGCTATCAAGAGCCCAAATTATTCCATTTCGAATTGAACAGAAAATTGTTTCCTACATTCCAGAAAGTACTCTGGAAAATAATTATCCCCCCAATTCGGGAATAAAAAAGAGAGAAAGAGGGAGGGAGAAAAAACGGGGTCTAATTAGAAGTAATTACACCTTTTCATTTCCAACATGATGAAATAATTTGATTCTTTTAAAGATGAGGGTCTGGTTTGGCTCAACACAGACAAAGCGCTCCTGCATTAAGTTAGAGGGTTGCTAGCGGGACAATGGCGCTCGTTCTCAGACTAGGAGCCCAGACGAGCGCCGCGGCCCATAAATCATTGCCAAAGGTACGCCTCAGACAGAGTTATTTGAGTGTTGCCTTGGCTGATGGTCGCCATACAGGGTGACCCACATTAGCGAGATAAAATAAATACTGGCGATGACGTGTCGTCGGGCTAGGACTCAAACGGAGGGGACATGACATCTGAGGTGCGTGTGTGTGTGGTCGTCGTAATACACACACAACACTCTCTCTACATACATACATCAAACTAGACCTATGGATCTAATATCTATAGGCCCAGGTCTTTGTATTGTTGCATGTGTGCAGTCTAATATGGTCTGTAGTTGGTGCAAAAAATACATTTGGGGGGTTTACTGTAACATGACAATGTGTAACAGAGAAGCTTCTGAGCAAACTGTTCCATCAGCAATGGATGAGAGAGAGGAAAAGAGAAAGAAGAAGGAAGGGGGTCAGAGAGGAAGAAAGGGGTAAGAAAGAAAGAACGAAAGAACGAAAGAACGAAAGAAAGAAAGAAAGAAAGAAAGAAAGAAAGAAAGAAAGAAAGAAAGAAAGAAAGAAAGAAAGAAAGAAAGAAAGAAAGAAAGAAAGAAAGAAAGAAAGAAAGAAAGAAAGAAAGAAAGAAAGAAAGAAAGAAAGAAAGAAAGAAAGAAAGAGAGACAGAGACAGAGACAGAGACAGAGAGGATACTGGGGCACAATTACAAGCAAAAAGTGGAGACATTTACATAGAAAATGAGGGCTTCAGTGAGTCTCTCTCCCAGAGGTTACACCATTAAGAGGAGCCAAGGTAGGAGCGTTTATTTAAACTCCTTTTCATCTTCCAGAGGAAAAAACCTGTTTTCGGTCCCTCACAGCTTTAAACAGGGCTACTTAATCAACATAAACTCTTTTATGTTTCAGTCAGAAGAAATACATCCCTTGCTGCTGCTGCTGTGACAAAAAAACCATTTAAAAACGGATTTGGGCCTATCGCTTCAACATTTCACACAACGTTGGATGAAAAAGTGATTTTAAAGAATAATACTCTAACACGAACAAACATCTAACACACACAACCAGCGTTAGTAAATCATTCCTTCGATCCATCTAGGCCTACATCATTATCCCATGAATGAAAAGTTCCAATGGGAGGAGAGAATAACCAAGACAGGAGCGGTGACATGGGGCAACCTCTGGCTGAACGAGCCCAGAGAGAGAGGGAGCTGGACAACTACGGCTGTCACTCATCCCCCTGCCCTCTCCTCCAGGGCCAGTCAGGGGTCCAGAGGGTGCCCCCTGTGCCCAAGGAGGCCCGTCCCCAACGGGGTTAAACGGGGGTATGAAAAGGCAGCAAAACTAGGCTAATGATACCACTTGTCTGTGTGTCTGCCTGCCTGTGGTTCTGAGAAGGTGAGAGGGTGTGAGAGTGTGATTTGAAGGAGTCAGGCGCAGGAGGGTAAATCACAGAATACAGAGTTTATTCCGTAGTACACAGTTACGCTGGAGAGCGTCAACAGTCCAGTGCGCAAAACAGGCGCACTGGAACAAATACAGGCACACAGGGAAAAATATACCCCGGCAATACAAAGTACAGGTAGCTCCACCGAGCTACACTCATCTCACATGAAACAATCACGCACAAGAACAACAGGGCAGAGGGAACACTTAAACACATACTGATGAGGGGATATGAACCAGGTGTGTGTAATTGACAAGACAAAACAAATGGAATGATGAGATGAGGAGAGGCAGGGGCTAGAAGGCCGGTGACGACGGACGCCGAAGCCTGCCCGAACAAGGAGAGGAGGCAGCTTCGGAGGAAGTCGTGACAGAGGGGTGAAGTTGACCAAGTAATCTCAGTCAGGTATGGGGGGCCTAAGGTATAAGCCTTATAAGCCTGAATCCTCTTGTCTTCCAAAATTGTGAGCTGTGTCAACATTGAAAGCAATAGGATTCCTAGAAATCTAGAATTCAGCAGATGTGACATGATGTTTGTCTTTTATTTTGTCTGCCAACACCAGTTCAAATAATGTGTGTCTGTGTGTGTGTGTGTGTGTGTGTGTGTGTGTGTGTGTGTGTGTGTGTGTGTGTGTGTGTGTGTGTGTGTGTGTGAGAGTGCCTGCGTCCGGCGTACACATGTACGTGCACTACTGTATTTATCAGATTCCAAAAGGACCGTAAAATAAAAGCAACAGAGATGATGGGGGTCAGAGCCCTCTTTCATTCTTACAATCATAGCAGAGGCCCCACTGGGCGTGTAAAACTGAGCAGAGCATCTGTCTGACTCTTTGTCTCTCTCACACACACACACACACACACACACACACACGGTTGTGGTGGTGGAGAGATATAGACGTAACTACCCGAGCGGGGCCTCGCTGCTTCCTGCCTGCCTATCCACCTGGCCGTTTGATGATGCCTCACTCGCTCATGACAATGCATCGATTTTACTTCTGCACGCCGCGTAAGCCCTTCCGCCTGAAGGAATCCATTAAGGCAAACAGTTCTCATCCACAGTGAGTGACAGCTGTGACAGGCCCGCACCGCTTCTCTCCCCCCTGCCCACTGCTTCCTCCTCCCGCCTCCCCGTCTCTGACTGACAGCTCCGCCCTCAAACAGGCCCTTTTCACAGCACCTCTAATGGTTTCAAACGCTTACCATTACCGGCGTCAGAGGCAGATGGTCAGGAGGGCTTGTTTATTGAGGTGGGCTGGTGATGTGGGGCCTTCAGTCAGACATAATGTAGCCATCTTCTCGTCTGGCCTGGCTAGTACAGCCATATCTGTTGTCTCCATAGCACCTATCATTTCTATAGCAGCACCCATCCCCTATCATTTCTATAGAGGCATGTTCCCTATCATCAGAAATGATCCATCATGTCTAAAGCACCCATACCATTTATATTGAACCCATCTGTCCGTATAAGGCACCCATACAAATCGTTTCTATAGCTCCCATCCCTACCATTTCCGCTCTTATGACGTATGGGGAAATCCTATAGGACACAGTTTGACTTCACAATATAGTGTATAGTCCATTAGCGAAGAAAAAACACTTTAGTCTGGTGTGAGGTAAAGTAGCTAATGTCAACTCCAACACTGAAACATTTATTCACAGTTCCTGACCATGACCATAGTATCAGGTTCCTCCTTGTCAAATTGCCTCTCCCATGGGGTGATATGAATACTTTCCTTTACTATGTCTGTGCATATAAGATTGTTTGTTATTGAAGCCTTAGAGGCTTTTGTAGGTGTGTGTGTGTGTGTGTGTGTGTGTGTGTGTGTGTGTGTGTGTGTGTGTGTGTGTGTGTGTGTTGTTTATAAGCCATGTTTTAAACACAGCCAGGGCCTCTACGGTAAGCCCACGTCATTTGCCCGGTCTAATGCCATGCTGGGGGGGTATAGGCTACATGTTTTTTTCTCACCCTCTCGCCTCCATGTGGTGTGTGTGTGTGTGTGTATGCAGTGTGGGGATCTCTCTCAGTGCGTTTGGACAGTGTTTAGACACGGTCCCAGTCGGAGAACAGGAGAGGCCGGCACCAGTGTAGAAACCAAATCCTGCAAGTGCCACACACACACACACACACACACACACAGACACACACAGACACACACACACACTATACAGTCCAACCCCCCTGCCTGTTAAAGAATGTAATGACTTGACCTGACAGAGAGTGGGGATTTTATAGGACCTTTACTGCTGTGATAATTTACACCAGCAGCTAATATCTAATATCCCTCACCGATATTTCCCACCAAAGCCAAACTCGAGACACCCAGTATGTACTGCACTGAACCCTACTGCTCTGTCTGCAATTAAATAATTGTGCCAATTCTGATACATTTACAGCTCCAAATAATGATGCCAAGTCAAAAATAAAAATAAAGTTTTAATGCGTTCCCACTTTTCTTTTGTCTTTTTCACCTGAGATGCTTGCTGTTTGCATCACAGTCCTACTTTACCAGAAGCCCATCTACGGGCTCCCTCCATCTCCACAGCAGGGTTCAAATACTATTTGAAATCTTTCAAATGATTTTAGCATTTGCTTTAGCCTACCTGGAGTGCCAGATGTGCGAAAAATGCACATTTGCAACTATTTTCTGAATTCCTTTGCGCCAGGCAAGCTAAATCAAGCCCAGTTGGAGTATTTGAAATGATTTAAAATACCATTTGAACCCAGATCTGCTCCACAGCCACTCAGGAAGGAAAGCATGACCTCACACTGGAATAACCATGGGAGGAAATCCAAGTGAGGTTGTCAGACAACCTGAAATGTGCCTCCAAAGAAAACACTGAAACAAGTGCCCTGTGATTAATTAGCTATTAATTAAGTTGCACGCGGGGTAATAAGCATTTTTCAATTAATTAAAGTTGGGATCGCACTGTAAATCAAGCGAAACTGTCAATGTTTCTACAAATTAACTATATACAGGACATTTTGGGTATTTGGAGAATAGGAATAATAATGTTGATTGCACAACTGGAGGGCTCATCAGGAGAGAGCGTGACATGGGCTTTGACAGGCTGCGACTCAGTCCAGTGCCCAAAATACTCAGACAGGGTCTCCCCCCCACTCTTGATGCTGCAGGTCTCCCACATTCACACAGCAGCACACATCATACATCCCGATATGTCATAGGACTGATATAATTAAGGTGTCCCAATACTCATCGAAGCCTTGAAGTAAAGACTATGCATGTATTGTATGTAAATATATATTTCGAGTGAGACACTGTCCGTCTTTTATGTGTTAAATGTGTCACTGTCATGTGAGACAGATTTCATATGCAGGTATTCAAAGTTATTGCTGTAGCAATCACTGTTCGTTATGGTTTGTTACGTGGGAATCCGTACCCCATGTTCATGAATAAAGGAACAATATATGCAATTGCAATCATTATCCAAGATGTATCGTTTGTCACGGTTAGCAAATGATAGGGTGCGATTTCTTTTCCTGATGGTTCAGACATTAATTTGCGGAAACACATTTGTAAAATGACAAACAAACACAAGGGCGCGCACACACACACACACACACACACGTATTCAAACTGCTCTCTGACAACAGCCTGATATATAATGAACCAATGACTACGCAATGAATTTCTTATCATGGCACCAATAATGAAGTGTCTATTTGATGGTTGGTAGTCTTTTTACAGAAGTGCCTTTATGAAATGAAATGCACACAGACAGGATATGTGCGCACACACACACACACACACACACGCGCGCACACACACACACAAACAGTAATCTAGTTGCAATTTATCAGGATTATTAATGAGTGTGTGCGTGTTTGAGAGTGTGCATACTGTACGTACATGCACACGTACGTATGTGTGTGTGCATGTATGTGTGCGTGTGTACTGTATGTGTGTGCATACGTGCAAGCGTGTGTGTATGCTTGTGTGTGTGTGTGTGTGCGCGCATCTGTGCAAAAATAAAATAATGTGCTAAATACATCTCACCACATACTCTAAGTTGTAACCACGTTACTTCTCCTTCTTTCTTTTCAGTTGTGTCTAAGTTTTGAGGGAACTTTGTCTTGTCGTAATCACTCTGCCCCTGGCGATCATACTAATATGGCCCTGGGTGGGAATAAATTACAGCTCAGATTTTAGCAGGAAGAAGTAGAGGTTTTATTTTTAGAAATTAGAATATTTGTTACATTATTAACGGGGGGGAACATCCTTTGATTCTTCTTATGTCGTTTTTTTCCGTTCAGAGTACAGAGCCTAGTCCCCAAACTGCCTACCTGTGTAAAAAAAGAGTAGTCTTTAGTGGGACGTGAACATGCCTTCGGACATAAAAGCAGCACGTCTCCCTCCTCTCTCTCTCTGCTGTTCCGCTCTGCACGCTACAGAATCCTCTGGCGCGGCACATTTCTCCCTCACATTTTCTCTTATTGTATCAAGCCTTTTGTTGTATAGGATTATTGTATTGGTTAATAAGGCAGCCACACAAACTGTACAATACAGAGCATACAAATAATACACACGTGCACGGCACTCAAACCAATCCAGGCACAAGGCCTCCCTTGACCAATTACGTAACTTTGAGCAATTACATTAACGACTAGGCCTAGTACTTATGAATATTTTTTTAGAGTCAAACTGCTTCATTCAGCCTTTCAATGTATTTACATCCGTATTTGTATTTGTTTCCCTTCAGTTCACAATGGGTTATAAAGTGAGATCTCACCAAAATGTCTCTTTAGCCTCAGTTAATCATTTTGAAGACTATTAGCCCGATAATCAGAATAGGGCACTACGATGGATCACATTGGCAGTATGTTGCGACTGACCACACCACAACACACTAAGTGAACTTGTTCCCCCCTCGTCTCCCATGGGTATAAGCCTATACGGTCAAGCTGCCCCCCACCCCCCAAAAAAAAACGTGCTAATGTTATTTTCTTAAATGATTTTATGACAAGGGAGCAACCAGGCCTAAACAGGATTAGTCCACTGAGTCCAAACACATTTGGGAAAATGTACCATGTACTGATTTTTTTTAATCGCAAAAGACAGTTTTAATTATTGGAGTAATTAGTCAAATATATGTGCCTTTACCTCTATTGATCTTTATTGTCTGTCCAGTTAGTAAGCGAGGGTCTGAGTATTGACTGCCCCCCACCACCTCCCTTCACCCCCCTCCGCCCCTCAGGGCTTGGGTCAGACAAGAAGCTGCGCTACTGGCTGATGGGGCCTGGAGAAGACAGATGACCAGCCGAGCAGAAGGAACTGCAGAGCAAAATAGCTCACACGTCTCGGGTGGCGTCAGGGGGAATTGGGCGCTGCGCAAGACTCTGGGCCTAAGTGTTCTGACGCCTAATTACCAGCCCACCACCCACCACCCACCACCCACCACCCACCACCAAACATCACCCAGTGGCGAGAGCACAGCTCTCTCTCTCTAGTCCTCCTGCTCTCTCTCTCTCCCTGTCTCTCTCTCTTTCTCTCTCCCACTCCCTCTCTCTCTTTCTCCCCGTCTCAATCTCTCTCTCAATTAAATTCAATTCAAAGGGCTTTATTGGCATGGGAAACATATGTTTACATTGCCAAAGCAAATGGAATAGACAATAAACAAAAGTGAAATAAAGAAGGGAAACATTAGTAAACATTACACTCACACAAGTTTTAAAAGATAGACATTTCAAATGTTTTATTATTGGCTATGTACAGTGTTGTAACAATGTGCAAGTAGTTGAAGTATGAAAGGGAAAATAAATAAACAGATAAATAAATATAGGTTACAATATTTACAACGTTGTTTGTGCTCCACTGGTTGCCCTTTTCTCATGGCAACGGGCCACAAATCTTGCTGCTGTGACTGCACACTGAGGTATTTCGCCTAACAGATACGGGATTTTATCAATGTTTGATTTGTTTTCAAATTCTTTGTGGGTCTGTGTGATTCTGTGTGATCTGTGGGAAATATGTGTCTGTAATGTGATCATACATTTGGCAGGAGGTTAGGAAGTGTCGCTCTCTCTCTCTCTCTCCGTCTCTCTCTCTCTCTCGCTCTCTGTCTCTTATCCCTTTCATACACAGACCGAAATCCCACAAATGTACCATGCCTGCTTTGTTGTATATCTGAAAGGGGTAGCTGGTAAAAAAAACATGGAAAAATAAAACCCACCATGATTCCTGCATTTTCACAGTCCCTGTAACCAAAATACAGGTATCAGGTCCGTGTGAATGGTTTTCTGCTACCATTGTTAAACACCTCCATCATTTGAAATGCAAACAGCCCCCATGGTTTAACAACACCTCATGCCCCCACCCCTTCTCTACCAGTTTGCCAGTTACCCACTGATATGTATAAAAGGGGTAAACCTTCAAGAAGGTGGTAAATAAGGGACTGTTTGAAAGGGGCTCATATAAACATGGCCTTATATTGTTTACAGGTAATATACCACGTATTCTGTCTGAAATGGGTCTACTCTCGCTCTCTCGCTCTCTCTCCTTTGTACTTCATACACTGTGGGAAACGTGTGCTGGAGGGGGTGACAAGAATGCGAGGTCTGTTTTAAGTGACTTTTTTTTATTTATTACGGCCACAATGTTTTTCCTGACTCATCAAAATGATTCTTCTTTTTTTTTTATGGTCAAGAATATATTTCCTTTAATGTGACTAGACAAAGCGCCTCTATATCCTACACTGAAATGTGTGTTTGGTGATTGAACGTACAGTGCTCCACTCTGGCCAATGTGTGTGTCTCTGTCTACACAGGGGGTACTGGACATCACATACAGTATGCATATGTGCTGTGTAAGCGGTCAGACTAACTGGTCAGTCTGAATTAAACCCCCGAATGAAGCCTTTTCGCTCTAAGGAGTGTTCTCTCCCAGTGCAGCCCTATGACATTAGCTGTACAGTAAATGGGATTACACGGCAGCCATTGAGTCCTTCACCATGGATTTGCGCTGAAGCATCCAAGCAGGCTTTAACACAGAGAACAGAGAGGCCCATCAACAACTGGTACGTCTAATTGAGCGCTGGTATGTTTAACACAATCACACACAGATGCCCACAACCAGGCTCTGTCCATTATGGAGGGGGGGCCAAGCCTGGAGGGGGGGCCAAGCCTGGAGGGGTAGGGCCAAGCCTGGCATTCCACTACGAGCTAATCGGCCTGACAGAAATAAAATAGAGGAGTCGGACTCCGTCAAAACATGTAAAGGGAAAACTCATGCAAAGAGCTAAATCCGTGTCTTTTCAACTGAGCCTAGATCAGATCAGTGAACAGTCACATTATCTTATAAAACAAGGGATTTCTCGAAGTAAGTGTCCTCTTGAGCAACGCGTGAAGTTAAACTGGGAATAAAAGATACATCGGGTTTACATATTCGAGGCAGGGCGAGTGTCTGTACAACAAGAAGTACTGTCCGTTTCAATCAGGGATATACAGTGCAGTATGCAACGCAACTACAAGCTGTCAGTGTATCTCTGTTACAGAAATGCTAAAGATACAAAAGCAGAGTCAGCCACTTCCTCCTCTCTGCTGGTCAATACCTGGCGGCACCACGAGAAAAAAACACTCACACCAACACACACACAGTGACAGACCCCCACACACAGAGCACGGGTAAAGGGATGCCTTCACGACCAACCGATTGCCCATCAGACTCTACAGATCAAATTGATTTTTTTTTCTCCCAAGGAGGTGCTCCTCGGCAGGTTTTTAACCTAACACTCTAACCTGTGTGTTAATGCACAAAGAGACATCATGTCCATTGATCCACTGGTGTCTGTGTGTCTTTAAATGGCCTAGGGAAAACAACACTGGGGTTTATATGTTTCTGAACCGGTCAGTGCCTTAGTGGTATCTGTGGATAGAAATACATGTATATGATACTGAAACTTCTATTAACCTGCTTGCCTATCAAATACGGTTCAATTAGATTTATATCTGATCAATTGATCTACAATTACCATCATCTTCTTACAATAACTTTATGAAAAATGATTTACCATGTTTATCTGCCTTGAGTTTCTCATACATGATTAAGCATTAGATGTAAACTTGGTGGAAAAAGCTGACGTTCTACATTCAGCAGATACCACAACAACAAACCATATTTGAGATTCAGCACAGAGTTTGGCCAAATGCACCTGCCTGCAACAGAGGGATAGGACAAAGAAACTACTTCACCCTCTGGTGTTGCATATCCTGTGTGCTAATTATTGTACAAAATAATAATAATTAATAATACATTAAAGACAAGGGGGTAAAACAGCTATAAAACATATGTATTTTTAATATGACTCTCCCTGAATCAATACCCTCAATTAGCAACTGCACCAAATTGCTAGGCGAAGCATAATTACTGTAAGGTCACTAGGTATTATTCACAGTCACTTCAGTTTACCACATTAGGACAAGACAGGACGCCAGGCTAAAAATTATACATTCCGTCCTCATAATCTGTCCTTTTCTGATTTAGATGGATGAAGAATAATTAACTGCTAATTATTCAGATCACTTAAGGCACTTTCTGGATCCACAAAAGCGGATGCAGCCGTGTCTGTCAACCCACTTTGTCTAGCGATCATTTATAACAATCCTACTTGACCAGGGATGAGTCTTTAAAATTAAAATAACTGCCTGATTTCCTACCAACCCCCGTTCTACCTCAGAGGGTCTTGGGAAGCACACTTCCTTTAAATTCACCCATATGCAAATGTTGAGACGTGATTTGCATTTTAAAGTATTTAACTCCCCATATTTATTGGGCTCTGAGGCCTTGCTGATCATTGATTTATGTGCTTCCGGCAATCATATTTCCATATTTTGTGTGGTTTTTAATGACAGTAATAATTCAAATATGCAAAAAGTTGTTCTTTGAACAATATCTTTAATTATATCCTCAAAGCATCATTCCTTTTAATTTTTTCAAACAGTGACTGTCCGGAAAAAGGCCCCCAAAAAATAAAAATGTCAGTGAGGTCTCAGACATTGATGGGCCAAACATATAGGCCTAGTCAGTTACTGTATGTGCATGAAGACGACTTGTCATGTTTGCCAGTCTAGAAACCCACAAACAGACCGGGTGGGGAACAAGCGCTAGTCTGCTGCAGAAGGACCCGTGCGACCTTCGTGAAATGCATCTCCCTGCTCAAAAAAGAAGGACACCTTCCCCCTCTGTTTTGCCGGTAATATAAAACTTTCTCTGTCACGTCTGTTTATTCGAGTTGTCATGGTTGCTGCGTGCTCTTATAAAAGCCATCATGGTCCAGATTATTAAAAGTGGCGGATTCCCACCACCGTTTGTCCTATCAGCGCCATGAAGCAGCCATCAGACGTGTCCACCGTCCTCGCGCAGCCAGAGAGGGTCCTCGCGCATATTCCCTTTGTCACTCCTGCACGCTGTGGAAACTTTTTAGAATAATTGCTCACTCATGTACAAACGCGGGTGACTATTATATTAGATTAGTCGCGTTTGGTTGCAAAGTGGGGTATATTTTATTATCTTTTCAGTTGGTAGGCTGCACACTGTGTCAGTCGACGTAAAAATTAATGAAGAGATAATTTATCTAAAGACTGCAATAGCCTACTATACATAGCACATTGATGATGTGTCAGATATTTCAGCAAACAGGCTATCAATATAATTAACAACATATCATATTACTCCTCTCCTCTGCATTAATTAAAGGATATTGAATAAATATACATCTCGAAATGATACAGTATATAGATGATACCATTTTAATATGTCAGTAGGCCTATAGGTTGGCATTTTCTATCTGCATATATAGCGATTCCTTTAAAATAAAAACACAAATATATGGTATTTTTCTGGATGTCCATATCATATTGATCTTATAGTCAAGATGCCAGGATGTCTTGTGTATATACACATATTTACATTCATTATGTCAATCTAGTTATGTATTTATAAACCCCAAGACAAAAGACGACAAAACAGCGTTATTTGTTAACAAGTTAACTTGTTAAACCAATTACAATAATTTGACATTTAAGACTGCCAGCATAAATATTACAATGTTATAAAAATGCATGGGTAAACAAATTAACATAAACTGCACCAACACTTATTTGTATTATTTTTATTTGTAATATAATTATTATTATTATTATCATAATTATTATTATTATAATAATTATAATCTATCCACAATATGTGTGCCATTCAGCACCATTTGACCCTGGGTTATACATAGGGCATTAGTGTTTTAACTGGTGAGGACTGCAGTGGCTGAGTTTAAAACAAGCCAAACACATTAACACACAGCCCCTTAGAGGATGCACTTCACCCTCCTAATGTTTAACTATCACTGCTGAGCATTGCACGGAGTGCACACAACATATGTTTCAACCCCCTCTGCCCCTGAGAATGCTAACATACCACTCTCTCCCTCTCTCCATGCTCACACTTACCAATGTTTCGAAATCATGCATATTTTCATCACGGAAAAATGTAATAACAAAACTAAATGGCAAAACAATTACGGATAAAATACCCTAGCTACTGTATTAAGGTGTAATTTCAGTTGTGATACAGATGCAGGCCAACATGCATGCCCACATGCAAACTCACACACACACACACACACACACATATACACACATGCATGCACACACACTCTCTTTCTCGGTCTCTCTCTCTCTCACACACACACACACACACACAACGAGCGAGAAAGGAGTGGCCAACCAACCCTGGTTAACAAGGATGGTAAGGAACAATCGATTTACAAAGCCAATAAAAAATCCCCAGCATGTCTCAGACAGTGATGCCATACAGGAAAACAAACAATATCAACCATTGAAAACATGACATCCCCCCGTGGTCACCGTGGTAATTCTCAGCAAAAGTTTAAAAAATCTAAAGAGAAGAAATCAGTTAGAGGCTGTGAAAACCATTCATGTTTTGCACAATGCACCCACTGTGAATCACACTGAATCAGATTGTAAACTATTCTCTTCTCCTCTCCTGGAAAGGTTATCGCATTGTATCTTATTGCCTTTACCTGGTCCTATTCACTCTGAACATACACTGATTTGAATAAGCACCACTCCAGCAGCTCACTTATCTGATCACGGACGTGTGTGCAAACACAGCAGTATCAAGTGCATCTCTCTCTACTGCATCTGGGATCTGTTGCCCTGATAACAGGATCGGAGCATAATCAGAAACAGGCTGGAAATGCAAAGTGACCAAGAAACGTAGGAGAGGATGCAATGCCTCGCTCTGAAAACGAATCACTTTGATTTCTTCTGCTGATTTGTTGTTGGCATTGTTTTTCATTTTTTCATTTTTTTTGAATGAATTTATGAGGCAGTATGTGCAATATGTTATATTTATAATGTAGATCAGAAAAATTTTGATGTTGATTTTAAGTGAGAGATTAATATAAAATCCTCGTTAATTAAATGTGCTCACACATAAAATGCATGCCTTTTAAGGTGCAACAATGAGCCACATATTGGCATATGTAATCCATAGTATATGTTTTTTTTAAATCTTGGATTGAGAATCTTTTCCGGCTAGTCACGGTCAAATGAGTCCCTAACGATGAGCAGGTTTTAAGTTTAACACCGGCAATGTTTGGTTTCCCTGTATTATAGGGCACAGATCAGGTTAAGAAGGCAACAGCCAGTGAGGTAGACCTGAACGGTAGCAACACGACCTCAGAAAAATTAGCCCCAGGACGGTTACACACACACATACACACACACACACACGTGCACACAAGCACACAATTGACCAATGCTCATTTCCCCACTCCTTGTAGTTGGCTAACCTGCTCTCTTCATTAGGGTGCCGCTGTGGGGACTTATCACTGTGTAGTCTTTGTCCTTGCTGTAATTGCCCTCTCCGTACATCGCCTCCCACCACCATGCACCCCCACCACCCACCCACCGTCAGCCCCCTCGTGACAGCCCGGCGAGGCACTCTGGTGGGGGGCTCTCCTGAAACCTGCTGATCGGCCCCTGAGGTCCACCAGCGTAGAGAAGCGTGTCCTAGTTAAAGCAGTACCAGGAGGGACACCCAGACTGAGACAGATACCACTGCCAAGCCTCTCTCCCGCTCTCTCCACCGACACTCACTTCTGTATCAGTGTATCAGAAAAGTCCAGGGTTTGATTCCATGAAAAATGGACCATATTGAAAGTAGGCCCATTGTTAAGTATTAATGTGTGATTTTAATGCATTTATTTCTGTTTTTGCATTTCATTATCTTGGTTGATTATGTTTTTTTTTGCTGAATTCAATTGTGTATGAAAACATACTCATATTTTCATGTGGGTGTGATATAAAATGGTATTATCATTTTGGTGAAAATGTATATAAATAAAATTGCATGGAAACCATTCAACTGTACACTTATACTAATTATACTGCTAAATTGTACGGCTGTTGTAGTTCACTTGAATGCAAAAATTCCAAAAAATATAGATCGCTATTTTAGTATTAATAAAATTAAGCAAAATCAAGCCGATACTCATATGCTACTTCTTTAACTTTTAGAGGATACATTACATGTTTACCTTAAAACCTACATGTATCACACATTATGCATTTAGCACAACTCAGACATAACATTAGAGGCTCTCTTGACATTCTAAAAAGTAAAATGGCGCCATCTACTGTCCATTACAAACTACATACAACTCATCTAAAGTTTCTCTCTCTTACTGACTCCCAAGAAAAGGATACTTGAGAACATAAAACTCTCAAAGAAAAAAATTGCATTTGTACATTTATCATCAGTGAAAATAAATATTGGGGGCTGGTGAAATGAGGGAGTTTGGCCACGTGGAACTTAATTTGGAATGTAACCGTATGAGACAAATTGTTATCAGTGCTCCACTGTAACATTGACCTCTGTTAGTTGACTGAATAAACTGAATTAATAAATAAATGGTTCTTCACAGAGAGCGTGATCCCCCCCCCCTCGTCGCCAACCCCGTGCTGCTGCTTTTCTGCTCTGGTAATCGATGTGTCAGCGTTTTCACGGACGGCTGCAGGGTTCAGCCCGCAGCCCGCTTGGTAAGGGTTAACGTGGCAGGGAAAGAGGAAGACAGTACGGCAGACTCTCGCTGTGGCGGAACTCTGGCAGAACGCGCCACCTCCCTCTGACCCGTGTCTGCCTCTCCACTACGAGAAGCCAACCAGGTCCGACACTTGTGGATGTCCAAGGGGGACCGTGCGTCTCGGCCACTGTCGCTGACCAGCACCCTCACAGTCTTGACACTTCCCCATGTCCCAAATTTAGCCCCCTCGCCCCTTGTGAGAAGCCGGAGGGCAATCTGATGGCAGTTGTGATGATGGGGAGATTTTCAAGGAAGCCGTAGACAGAGCCTGTTGTAACCTCTCAGTGACCAGGGTCCTCCAACCCGCTAAACTCCCACATCAGCCCTCAGGCTAGAGGGGATGCAGCCGGACAACAGGCAGGCAAGTACATGTATAGGACTAGATTATGCCTTACCACAAAACATACAAAAACACACACAGACACATTTGGCTATACAAACACACCCCCTCACACTCACAGTACAAACACAGACATTGCACTGCTGCATCCACATCTACAAGCCTTGGAGGAGTTGTTCTGGGGGTATTTTAGGTCTCCTGAGGGTCCTGGAGCGAGTGAGCTGTAGCTACAGCTCACAGAGGATCCCAGTTAAGGACACGAGCAGCATCACTCACCCGCCATTACTTCCTCGTATTTAAAAGATGGAGGCTGTGGGGCTACCTGAGGGGCCGTATATACCCGTCCAGGGAGCCGAGGCTGGCAGGGAGGCCCGGTGATTTCAGGGTTCGAGGGTGTGCTGAGAGAGCTAAAGGAAAGCTGGCGGTGGGAGTGACGGGGGGCTTTATATGTCAGGCACAGTGTTGCCAGGTTTTATGGCGGAATATTTTTGCTGTCAGAGATGGATAAGGAATCGCCATAAGGAGAGGGGCAGGGATACTAGCCTCGAGGGCCACGCTGTCTACTGATCGTGTTTACGGTTGACTTTCAATCAGTTACTGTAGGTACAGTAGAAATACAATAAATTGACGACTTTAATGAATCAATTAAGTGGGCAATGGAAAGCACCGGGCTAAGACGGTTGTGTAGTCTACCAGCTCTCACAGTCTCACGTCAGAATTAGGCGTTCATCCAATTTTTAAGGTTAGGGTTAAGTTCAGGCATTAACTCCAAATTCTTAAGGTTAGGCATTAACTCTGAATGGTTAAGGTAGGGGTTAAGGTTTGGGATGGGCTTAAAACCAAAATATCAAAAACAAACTTTCTATTGCTGGATTTGAACTTGCAACCTTTGAAATCAGAGGCAGATGCTTATGCCCATCCAACATCCCCCATCCACAACCAAAACCTACTTGAAGGTAACAGCGCTCACTGTTGCCCATAGTGGCCGGTTTCCACGTCATCTCCCGATGTCCTCAGACATTGATGGACGTCCAATCCTGATTTGTATAAAGGGTGACCTGGCTGGTGTAGTACGTGCAGCTCTGATTGGTTGTTTGAGCTGGCGTGTAATCTCATTTCTAATATTGATCCCATTTATCACTATTGAATATTAACAGCATTTTCAAAGAAAATTGTGGATATCGCCAAACAAAACTGAGGATCGGCTGGATTTCATGAATGTTAAATATGACCTAAAGCACAGGTGTCAAACTCATTCCACGGAGGGCCGAGTGTCTGTGGGTTTTCACTCCTCACTTGTACATGATTGATGAATTACAGTCACTGATTAGTAAGGAACTCCCCTCACCTGGTTTTCTAGGGCTTAATTGAAAGGAAAAAACAAAAAAACGCAGACACTCGGCCCTCCATGGAATGGGTTTGACACCCCTGACCTAAAGAATTCCTGAAAACACTAATGTTAAAGAGAACTAGGGCCTAACGTGGTCTACTGGATTGTCTGACCAATTAACTAGGCTAAGTCCTGATTCACACACTCACCTAAGCATTACCAGCCGAATCCTAACTTGACAATAGCACACATAACTCTGACTTGAAGTGAAATTCATGCAAGGTCCTCAAGTTAGGACACATAACCCACTGGGCAAAGATGTCAGTTCAACATCTAGTTTTTATTTACATTTGATTGAGTTGTCAATAACATGAATTCAAAGTGAAATCAACATACATTTGAACCATGTCATTGGATTTAGGTTAAAAAATCCCCCAAATTCCTTTACGTTGATGACCTTTTGCAAATCCAATCAGTTTTCCACAATTCAATTTCATCACATTACATTTTTTTGTTGAAATGACGTGAAAACAACAATTCAACCAGTTTGTACCCAGTGGGAACTATTGGATGGCTAGTCAACAAAGCACCAGACCGGCATACGATAACGACAGACTCACTGAACCTCGGTCTCTCCTCACAGACAGATAACAAACTGACATTATGATTCCTGACAAGACATTCACCTTCCCCCAGTAAAATAAAAACACTGCAAGTGTACTTTCTGCGAGGGATGACATGAGTCGATTTAGTAAAATGGAGGTCCGTTCTGAGTGTGACAGACGCGGAGCCAGAGTGCGTGTGACAGAGTGAGAGGGGATCAGACTCTGTCCCGTCCTAACCAGGACTACTCTCAGACACAAAGAGCTCCACACACACACACAAACGTCCCATCCACTCCTCTCCCCTGTCAGGGTAGGGCCACCACAGAGCAGGTACATCAGCTCAATTATGATGATGGCAATGAGTGATTGCATTTTGCCTCTCACCCATTTTAATAAGTCTGGCCCATCACAGAGGGAGGGAGAGATGGAGGGAGAGAGAGAAAAGGAGAGAGGATGATGAAGAGAGAGAGGGAGAGAGAAAGACATAGGGAGAAAGAGAGAGAGAGAGAGAGAGAGAGAGAGAGAGAGAGAGAGAGAGAGAGAGAGAGAGAGAGAGAGAGAGAGAGAGAGAGAGAGAGATCACTAACAGAAAACCAAAGAAAAGTAACAACAATAACAAATGTTTGGATGAAGAATGCAGAAATTGAGAAACCTATCCAACCAAAAACATAGAGACCCAGAAAACCTGAGCCTACGCCTTCACTATGGTGAATCACTTAAACGATACAGAAAAACACTACGGAAAAAGAAGGAACAGCATGTCAGAAATCAGCTCAATGTAATTGAAGAATCCATAGGCTCTAACCACTTCTGGGAAAATTGGAAAACACTAAACAAACAACAACACGAAGAGCTATCTATCCAAAACAGAGATGTATGGGTAAACCACTTCTCCAATCTTTTTGGCCCTATAATATACATGATCAAATGCACATCTTAGGTAGCTTAGTGGTTAAGAGCGTTGTGCCAGTAACCGAAAGGTCGCTGGTTCTAATCCCCTCAAGGGCAAAACTGTCGATGTGCCCTTGAGTAAGGCACTTAACCCTAATTGCTCCTGTAAGTCGCTCTGGATAAGATAAGAGTGTCTGCTAAATGACTAAAATGTAATGTAATATTTAGAACCAAGGATTGATCACCCCAATCCACAAAAGTGAAGACAAATTTGACCCTAACAACAGCAACCTTGGAAAAATCCTCTGCATTATCATTAACAGCAGACTAGTTCATTTCCTCAGTGAAAACAATGTACTGAGCAAATGTCAAATTTGCTTTTTACCAAATTACCGTACGACAGACCACGTATCCACCCTGCACACCCTAATTGACAAACAAACAAACCAAAACAAAGGCAAAGTCTTCTCATGCTTTGTTGATTTCAAAAAAGCTTTTGACTCAATTTGGAATGAGGGTCTCCTATACAAATTGATGGAAAGTGGGGTTGGGGGAAAAACATACAACATTATAAAATCCATGTACACAAACAAGTGTGCGGTTAAAATTGGCAAAAAACACACACATTTCTTTCCACAGGGCCGTGGGGTGAGACAGGGATGCAGTTTAAGCCCCACCCTCTTTAACATATATATCAACGAACTGGCGAGGGCACTAGAACAGTCTGCAGCACCCGGCCTCACCCTACTAGAATCTGAAGAGAAATGTCTATTGTTTTCTGGTGCTTCTGTCACCAACCAAGGAGGGCCTACAGCAGCACCTAGATCTTCTGCACAGATTCTGTCAGACCTGGGCCCTGACAGTAAATCTCAGTAAGACAAAAATAATGGTGTTCCAAAAAAGGTCCAGTTGCCCTGACTACAAATACAAATTCCATCTAGACACCGTTTCCCTAGAGCACACAAAAAACTATACATACCTCGGCCTAAACATCAGCACCACAGGTAACTTCCACAAAGCTGTGAACGATCTGAGAGACAAGGCAAGAAGGGCCTTCTATGCCACCAAAAGGAACATCAAATTCAACATACCAATTAGGATCTGGCTAATAATACTTGAATCAGTAATAGAACCCATTGCCCTTTATGGTTGTGATGTCTGGGGTCCGCTCACCAACCAAGAATTCACAAAATGGGACAAACACCAAATTGAGACTCTACATACAGAATTCTGCAAAAATATCATCTGTGTACAACAAAAAACACCAAATAATGCATGCAGAGCAGAATTAGGCCGATACCTGCTAATGATCAAAATCCAGAAAAGAGCCGTTAAATTATATAACCACTTAAAAGGAAGTGATTCCCAAACCTTCCATAACAAAGCCATCACCTACAGAGAGATTAACTTGGAGAAGAGTCCCCTAAGTAAGCTGGTCCTGGGGCTCTGTTCACAAACACAAACAGACCCCACAGAGCCCCAGGACAACAACAACAACACAATTAGACCAAACCAAATCATGAGAAAACAAAAAGAGAATTACTTGACACATTGGAAAGAATGAACAAAAAAAACAGACTAGAATGCTATTTGGCCCTAAACAGAGAGTACACAGTGGCAGAATACCTGACCACTGTGACTGACCCAAACTTAAGGAAAGCTTTGACTATGTACAGACTCAGTGAGCATAGCCCTGCTATTGAGAATGGCTGCCGTAGGCAGACCTGGCTCTCAAGAGAAGACAGGCTATGTGTCACGGTTCCCTCAGACAGAACCCAGAAGCAGACCAGGACAAGGAGAGTTGAACGAAGGTGAGGGTTTATTACAGATTCAAAAAAGGTGCAGGATAATCCAGGGAACAGAGCGGGCGGCGTGGATGAGTTGTTGAGGGTGCAGTTGTTGGTCCAACGATGGCTCGGCAGCCGCCGACCATCAGGCAGAGGTAGGGTGAGGGTTCCGGACGAGTGACTGGAGATGGAACAAAAACGGAGGTAAGTCAACAATAAACCAACAAGGTACAAAACAACAAAACTATCGCTAGAAGCTCTAGGACTGATACTTTGATAAACCTACTGTTCATGGCTAACGATCCGGCAGGAACTGGATGTTTGGCCAGAGCCTAAGAAGGGTGATGATCAGGACCAGGTGTGCAGATTGCTGATGGGATGCAGGTGCGGAAAACAAGAGAGCTCCCCGGAGCGTTCCCGAACCCTCGGGAAACTGGAGATCACGAACAGGAAAAACTAGTCACCAGACAGGACCCGACTCAGACTGCCGGGATCGTTACAGTACCCCCCCTCCGACGAACGCCACCGGGCGGACCTCCCGGAGCGCCAGGATGGAGGCGGTAGAAATCACTGATGAGGTCAGCATCTAGGACCTGTCGCCGCGGAATCCAACTCCTCTCTTCAGGACCATACCCCTCCCAGTCCACGAGATACTGGAAACCCCGGCCCCGCCGTCTGGAATCCATGATGCGACGCACCGTGTAGGCAGGACCACCTCCGATCATCCGAGGAGGAGGAGGAGGAGGCGGAGGAGGCAACAGAGGACTGAGGAAGACAGGCTTGAGGCAGGAGACATGAAAGGTGGGATGGACTCTGAGCGTCCTCGGTAGTTTGAGTCGAACTGCCACTGGATTGATCACCTTCTCCACCACAAACGGACCAATGAACTTCGGTAACAACTTCCTAGACTCAGTCCGTAAAGGAAGATCCCGTGTGGCCAACCAGACCCTATCTCCGATGGTGTAGGTGGGAGCGGGGATCCGGCGACGATTCGCCTGGAGCTGATACCGGTCCGAAACTCTAAGGAGTGCCTTTCTGGCCCGATGCCAGGTCCGGTGGCAACGACGAATATGGGCCTGAACAGAAGGCACTGAGAGCTCCTTCTCCTGAGAAGGGAACAAGGGAGGTTGGTAGCCATACAGGCACTGGAAGGGAGACATCCCAGTGGCAGATGTAGGGAGAGTATTGTGGGCATACTCAACCCAAGGCAACTGAGAGACCCAGGAGGTGGGGTTGGAAGAGACCAGACAGCGTAGCGTGGATTCCATCCTCTGGTTGGCTCTCTCCGCCTGACCATTGGATTGGGGGTGAAAACCAGATGTGAGACTGACTGTAGCTCCAATGGCCAAACAGAAGGACTTCCAGACAGCAGAGGTAAACTGAGGGCCACGGTCGGAAACGATATCACAGGGCAAACCGTGGACCCTGAAAACCTCCCTAACCAGGATCTCGGACGTCTCCGAGGCAGAGGGAAGCTTGGCAATTGGCACAAAGTGGGCGAACTTGCTGAATCTGTCCACGATAGTCAGAACGACCGTGTTCCCCTCAGAAGCGGGCAACCCAGTGACGAAGTCCAGGGCCAGATGCGACCATGGTCGCCGGGGAATAGGAAGGGGGTGAAGTAGTCCAGAGCTGGGCCGATTGGTACTCTTATTCTGCGCACACACTGGACAGGCAGCAACAAAACCCCGAGTATCCTCGGCCATGGCAGGCCACCAAAAACGTCTGCGAAGAAACGCCATTGTCCTAGCCACGCCAGGGTGACAAGCCATCTTACTGGCGTGGGACCATTTGAGGACAGCAGGACGAACCGACTCAGGCACAAACAACCGACCGGGTGGACCGTTACCGGGACCGGGCTGAGTCCGAAGGGCCGCCAGCACCTCCTCCTCAATCTTCCACATAACTGCTCCCACGACGTAGTTCCGGGGGAGGATTGTCTCGGTCTTGGACCCACTCTCCTCCGTCTTGGAGAACATCCGGGACAAGGCGTCCGCCTTGCCGTTCTTAGATCCAGGTCGGAACGTCAGGGCAAACTTGAATCGTCCGAAAAACAACGCCCACCTGGCCTGACGGGAGTTGAGACGTTTAGCCGATTGCACGTAAGCAAGATTCTTGTGGTCAGTCCAGACAATAAACGGTTGCTCCGCCCCCTCCAACCAGTGGCGCCACTCCTCCAAGGCAAGTTTCACCGCGAGAAGCTCCCGGTTACCCACATCGTAATTCCTCTCCGCAGGCGAAAGGCGACGAGAGTAGTAGGCGCAGGGATGGAGTTTACTGTCCGTGGAGCATCGCTGCGACAGGATGGCGCCAACTCCCACATCAGACGCGTCCACTTCAACGACGAACTGACGGGCCGTGTCCGGTTGAGAGAGAATCGGTGCGTTGGTGAATCGCCTCTTCAAATCCAGAAACGCTCGATCCGCCTCCGGATTCCACTTGAAGGTCCTGATACTGGAAGTCAAGGCAGTTAACGGAGCGGCCACACGGCTGTAATCCCGGATGAATCTGCGGTAGAAATTCGCAAACCCCAAAAATCTCTGGAGCTGCAATCTCGTACCGGGCTGGGCCCATTCCAGAACCGCTCTAACCTTCTCCTGGTCCATCCTAATCTCTCCCCTGGAGATGATGTACCCGAGAAAGGATGTCGTGTGGGCGTGAAACTCGCACTTCTCGGCCTTCACGAACAGGCGATTCTCCAACAATCGCTGCAGAACCTGCCGGACATGCTGGACGTGGTCGGAAGGTTCCTTCGAGAAGATCAGAATGTCATCCAGGTAAACAAACACAAAGAGACCGATCATATCTCTCAGGACGTCGTTCACCATACTCTGGAATACCGCTGGAGCATTGGTCAGTCCAAACGGCATCACCTGATACTCGAAGTGACCCATCGGTGTATTGAAACCCGTCAACCACTCGTCCCCCTCTCTGATCCGGACCAGGTGATACGCATTGCGTAGGTCTAGCTTGGTGAACACCGTAGCCCCCTGTAAGGAGTCGAAGGCAGAACTCATCAATGGCAGGGGATACTTGTTCTTGACCGTGATGTCATTCAACCCCCGATAATCAATACACGGTCGAAGAGAGCCATCCTTCTTACCCACAAAGAAGAATCCTGCCCCCAGGGGTGATGACGAGGGACGAACGAGACCAGCAGCTAGGGACTCCTTGATGTAGGTCTCCAACGCCTCACGTTCAGGTCGGGAGATACTGTATAACCTTCCCTTGGGGTAGACAGCTCCAGGAACCAGGTTGATGGCACAATCATATGGTCGGTGGGGAGGGAGTGACAGAGCCTTCTGCTTACTGAAAACTTCCCCCAAATCGTGATATGTCTCGGGAACCAGGGACAAATCTGGGGGTTTAGCCTCAATCACCTGACTGGGAACCGAATGGGGGCAGGCAGTCTTGAGACAGTTAGCATGACAATCAAGGCTCCAACTCGTTACCTTGCCCGTCACCCAATCGAACGTGGGATTGTGTTCCTTCAGCCAGGGGTATCCAAGGACCAGAGGAACATGGGAAGACGGCAGAATGAAGAATGAAATCATCTCAGAATGATTCCCCGACAACCGCATCTTAACCGGTTCAGTCCTCATCGTGATACGTGCCAGACTACTGCCGTTCAGAGTGGTCGCTTCAATGGCTTCCGGCAATTGCTCCTTGGAAAGCCCCAGCTGTTCCACCAACTCGGCATCTAGAAAGCTTCCATCGGCACCTGAATCGATAAAAGCGTTAAGCGCTAAGCTCTGATTCCTGTTCACAAGGGTAGCCGGAAACGGGGTCTGACAGAGGTACTGAGAGGTTGAAACTGGCTCGCTAAAAGTCCTCCCAACTTTAGCGAGCCGGGCAGTTTGACGACCGCCGGGAACAGGTGGAGATGTAATGTCCCGAGCTACCACAGTAGAGGCAGCAGTTGGTCTTACGTCTATGTTGACGCTCCTCCTTGGTTAACCCGTGCCGCCCCCACTTGCATGGGTTCAGAATCGGGAGAGAGGACCTCTCCACTAATCCATTGTGGTGGAGAATGATCGACGTGTTCTGGTCCACCACCCGACCCGACTGGGAACTGAGAAGCTGATCGATTGGACGGACCCCATTGCTTCTCCCTCCTTCGCTCTCGGACTCGATTATCCACCCGAATAGACAAGGCTACCAAGCTGTCCAGGTCACTAGGCTCCGGATAGGAGATCAACTCATCCTTGAGCTGCTCCGACAGACCCTGGTAAAAGGCCGCTTGCAGAGACTCCTCGTTCCACCCACTCTCCACCGCCAACGTCTTGAACTCGATCACGAAGTCGGCCACGCTACGAGTTCCTTGGTGAAGCGAAAACAGGCGCCTAGCTGCGTCCCTCCCTCGGACGGAATGGTCGAAGAGCTTCCTCATCTCGGCCGTGAACCCCTGGTATGAAGCCATGCAGGGGTCTTGTCGTTCCCAAACGGCTGAAGCCCACTCCAGCGCTCGACCACGCAGCAACGCAATCACAAAGGCTATCCTAGCCTTGTCTGTGGCATAAGAGTAGGGCTGTAGATCGAACACTAATCCACACTGCATAAGGAAGGAACGGCATCTTCCCAGCTCCCCCTCATATCTATCCGGCGCCGGAACCTCGGGCTCACGGAAGGACACAGCTCCAGAAGCGGCAGGCGAGATGGGTGAAACCGGTAGTGGATCCTCCACCGGAAACTTGCGTTGGTTCTGGACCTCCGTCAGACCGGTAGAAAGGTTCCGAACTGACAACGCGATCTCCCTGTAGTACCGTGCTATGATGGCCCAACATCTTCTCCTGATGGGTAATGGCATGGCGAACAGAGTCCAGGTCCGCTGGGTTCATTACTGGCCGGATCGTTCTGTCACGGTTCCCTCAGACAGAACCCAGAAGCAGACCAGGACAAGGAGAGTTGAACGAAGGTGAGGGTTTATTACAGATTCAAAAAGGTGCAGGATAATCCAGGGAACAGAGCGGGCGGCGTGGATGAGTTGTTGAGGGTGCAGTTGTTGGTCCAACGATGGCTCGGCAGCCGCCGACCATCAGGCAGAGGTAGGGTGAGGGTTCCGGACGAGTGACTGGAGATGGAACAAAAACGGAGGTAAGTCAACAATAAACCAACAAGGTACAAAACAACAAAACTATCGCTAGAAGCTCTAGGACTGATACTTTGATAAACCTACTGTTCATGGCTAACGATCCGGCAGGAACTGGATGTTTGGCCAGAGCCTAAGAAGGGTGATGATCAGGACCAGGTGTGCAGATTGCTGATGGGATGCAGGTGCGGAAAACAAGAGAGCTCCCCGGAGCGTTCCCGAACCCTCGGGAAACTGGAGATCACGAACAGGAAAAACTAGTCACCAGACAGGACCCGACTCAGACTGCCGGGATCGTTACACTATGTGCACACTGCCCACAACATGAGGTGGAAACTGAGCTGCACTTCCTAACCTCCTGCCAAATGTATGACCATATTAGAGACACATATTTCCCTCAGATTACAGAGATCCACAAAGAATTAGAAAACAAACCCAATTTTAATAAATTCCCTTATCTACTGGGTGAAATACCACAGTGTACCATCACAGCAGCAAGATTTGTGACCTGTTGCCACAAGAAAAGGGCAACCAGTGAAGAACAAACACCATTGTAAATACAACCCATATTTATGTTGATTTATTTTCCCATTTGTACTTTAACTCTTTGCACATTGTTACAACACTGTATATATACATAATATGACATTTGAAATGTCTTTATTCTTTTGGAACTTCTGAGTGTAATGTTTACTGTTAATATTTATTGTTTATATCACTTTTGTTTACTATCTACTTCACTTGCTTTGGCAATGTTAACATACGTTTCCCATGCCAATAAAGCATGAAATTGAATTGAATTGAATTGAATTGAATTGAATTGAATTGAGAGAGAGAGAGAGAGAGAGAGAGAGAGAGAGAGAGAGAGAGAGAGAGAGAGAGAGAGAGAGAGAGAGAGAGAGAGAGAGAGAGAGAGAGATATGGAGGAAGAGACAGACGATGGATGGGTGGCTCATCTCTAGCCAGCTAACAGCGTCCCAGATGCCAGTCTCCTGGATGGTATCAAACATCTCCACAGTGAACTCGCCATGAAATAATCTATACCTACAGGAAGTCAATTAAAAAGTGCCAGGGGAGATTAAGAGCGGCATGACAAGCTTTTCACTGGGCCATGGGTTCGCCTGGTGGCACCACGGTTTGTGTGTGTGTATGCGCATGATGGGGGGACCAACCGCTCTCCAGCATCGCTGAACCCCCTTTTAAAAGCCCCCTCATGCATATTTAAAAGGCCCTCAGCAGCCGGCAGCTCCGACAGAAGTTTGCAAACCAGCGTAATGTGCCTGTTTGTACTGAGAGGGGGGCTCACTCCGGATATCAATTAACTCAAACGCTGTCACTCTGATTGCCCTCTCAATGGAGGGACATCCCATTCCCCTCTACACTTCAACTCAACTTTGTGTCAACTCACACTTCCGCTCATCTCTCTCTCTCTCTCTCTCTCTCTCTCTCTCTCTCTCTCTCTCTCTCTCTCTCTCTCTCTCTCTCTCTCTCTCTCTCTCTCTCTCTCTCTCTCTCTCTCTCTCTCTCTCTCTCTCTCTCTCTCTCTCTCTCTCTCTCTCTCTCTCTCTCTCTCTCTCTCTCTCTCTCTCTCTCTCTCTCTCTCTCTCTCTCTCTCTCTCTCTCTCTCTCTCTCTCTCTCTCTCTCTCTCTCTCTCTCTCTCTCTCTCTCTCTCTCTCTCTCTCTCTCTCTCTCTCTCTCTCTCTCTCTCTCTCTCTCTCTCTCTCTCTCTCTCTCTCTCTCTCTCTCTCTCTCTCTCTCTCTCTCTCTCTCTCTCTCTCTCTCTCTCTCTCTCTCTCTCTCTCTCTCTCTCTCTCTCTCTCTCTCTCTCTCTCTCTCTCTCTCTCTCTCTCTCTCTCTCTCTCTCTCTCTCTCTCGCAGTACTGAATGCACAAATTACTCTCCCCTCCACCTTTAACTCCCACTAAATCTTTCCCCTTTTCCACTTTGCTGAGCCGGGATATTTTATTCCTCCATCAAATATGCAACCCATTAATTAAGTTAAATTACTCCTGACTGCCAAATATCCCCTGCCCCAATGGGTGTCAACACAGAAATGCATGACTGTGAACCTGCAATGACACGGCCGCACACTTAAACATGAGTTACAGCCTTCCTCAGCTTCCATCCGCGGGCATATTACCAGACACTTCAGGAGTGCTGGAATTAAGCACGGTTCTCTCCTTCCCCTCCCGGCTTTTAATAAGTGCACAATGGATGACACACGCACTTTTGACAAAGAGAGGGACTGATATTTTAATTATACACTCTTTTTTCTCTCCGTTCTCTCCCGCTCTCTCTCTCTCCCTCCTCTTCATCTTTTAATTGCTGTTGTTAATCACTCATTAACTTCTCCCCCCGTTGATGCGCAACTCCTAAATCTACCTACAACACGATTAGCTCAATGGAATCAATCGCTTGGCTTTTATCTCTCAAGCAAGGGATTTCTTCTTTTTTTAACTAGATTTGTTTTTGAGCCAAAGCAGATATTTGTATTCTTCCTTTGCATGAACTGCATTTAAATATTTGATAGAGTTGCAATTCAACATGACTTCGTTCAACTTACAGACATCCCCATTCTGCCTAAGGGTATGTGTTATTGTGTGCCATTTGCTGACCCTGATACCAACACACAAAGAGAGCAATGCATGGGTGATATCTACCTTACGTGCTTTCTCTCCCTCCCCTCATTACATTTTACATTTTAGTCATTTAGCAGACGCTCTTATCCAGAGCGACTTACAGTTAGTGAATACATATTTTTTTATACTGGCCCCCCGTTGGAATCGAACCCACAACCCTGGCGTTACAAACGCCATGCTCTATCAACTGAGCTACATCCCTGCCGGCCATTCCCTCCCCTACCCTGGACGACGCTGGGCCAATTGTGCGCCGCCCATGAGTCTCCCGGTCGCGGCCGGCTGCGACAGAGCCTGGATTCGAACCAGGATCTCTAGTGGCACAGTTAGCACTGCGATGCAGTGCCTTAGACCACTGCGCCACTCAGGAGTACTCATCTTCCTCTCTCCCTCTCCATCTCTCTTGCTCTCGACCCTCCTCATCTTCCTCCCGCTCTCTCTCTTTTCTCACCATTCGCATCCCAGATATCCCTATAGGAGCTGTTTTGTTGTGTATAAAACTTCCCACAAGACATCAGGTCCACTTGTTTCTTCTGGTGAGATGGAGGTCCCTGTGTGTCATGATTGGGAGTGACGTGTGCCAGACAGACACCAAGCAGGGGGGAACAAACGTACTCATTGAGCCTTCGGGAACTAGCCAAGCTCCCTTTCACTCAGAGCGAAGGCCAGAAGAGAATGGCAATCATGGATTGTCTGGATATTTAAAGGATATCTGTACTTGTTTTTGGACTGAACTGACATTTCCAAAATGTCTAAGTGAACAAATAAAGCATTGCCATTTCAGAGGGGAGCATTTTGCACTTACCATACAACAGGCTGCGATCAGACAAACCCTTGTGCAGGTTTCCATAAATCTCAATCATAATCATAACCCATTACAGCTTTCTACGCACGTTTTCATTGTACAACAGGGTACGGTGTAGCAAGGACAATTGACTCCAACAGGCCCATCCAAACACAGCCAGTGACAATGTAGCCTCTTTTGCTGATGTGATGACCAAGCCAGTCCTCCAGAGTGTATGTGCTGTGCTGAGTTAGCTGCGCACTGATCCTGCCATTTATGGAGGCTGGCCACTAAAGAGCAAGCATGACCTCACCTGACCATTAAGTGTCTGACAATCTTATTAAGAGGTAGGTCTAATAGGATGGATAAGCTCAGAGAGAGAGAGTACGTATGCTAGCTACAAAAGAGATGCTCAGTTGGGCCTATTCAGCCAATACAAAAACATACTTTCACAAATATGACAAAACACTTCCTGCCTAAAGTTTTCACAAAGTGTCATTTGAAGCATACATCTGGTATTGGAAAAGAGGTTTGGGATCACATTACTAAGAGCAACATTGCTCATGAAACTATTAAGGCTCTGATTGAATATTTCCTCAATACCAGCATATAGTTCAGTGGAATATAGAATCTAACCCAAACTGACTGAAATATCTGCAAACTGTGTTACATATTGTATACGACTATTATAGATACTGTCCAGTCATGGCTTTAGTATGTGTGTGTGCTCATGTTTGTGTTCCTTCTGCGAAAACATTAATTTTACAAACATCAGCCCAAGGCTACTAAACACATCCAATCCATTATGGTGTGCTTTATCGTGTTATGGCGGGCTAACGGGCTGTAAAGCTGTCCCGGTCATAAAGAGCGATCGCGGCGCACACAAGAAGTCAGAAACAGAACCCTGAGCTCTCCAAGCAAACGCACCCCCTCCTCGTTATCATCCAAACAGCTCTGTCACATACTTAACCTTTCCAGACCAGCCTTTCTGCATTATTTTCCAAATGACCTTTACTTATTTCATTTCCGATAATGCCGTACTAAATATAGTTAAGCGAATCAAAGCAAAACGTGTTTGCTTAGGTCGATAAGGATCGTGCACACTAACTGACATGATAGTGAAGATGGGTACCAAAACAGTCAACATTTCTGATGGGCGGAATGAATTATTTTTCATATACACAGGATAATATGACCTAAACAGCACACAAACAATCCTGAGTTGGGTATAGGCGAGGAGAAAAGTCTATTCAATCAAGATACAAGCTAATTTAGAACTTTTTCTAACGGTTGCAAATGAATTATGCAAACATAACGCGGCTCGTGGTTTCTGGCTTGTTGAGAGTAAATATTAAATGTTTACATCTGTTGTGTGATAACGAATTCAGTATTTTTGCATACCATTTCGCTCCGCATGCACATGGGTGGGTGATCCTTTTCGGTCACATAAACCTATATATTTTACTAAGGCAATGAGCTTTCAAATGTCGTCTCCTCACATAAGTACAGAGCTATAGCCTGGGTGTTGTACTTTCAGACACAATCCAAAGCCTTAACAGTGAGAGAGAGCGCTTCACACCAGGCTTCAAGAGTGGAAATCCGATGAAGTCGCTAATGCACGTGATGATTAAGTGTAACTCAAATACCGTCTGTGTTGTTCACCGACCTGACAGGCCGTAATTTCCTGTATTATATTCGCCGGTTTTAATTGCACGCCACCAACATCCCTCTGACACGTTATGAAGCGATGATGTACAATTATTTCGGGGGCGGCGGAGAGATCAGGGGAGTGACATTATAATCATCCTCATAGGGATCCCTTTCTTCATCTGCAACAACCATTAACATTGAAATGGAGGAGACAAAAACACACATAAAAATAGTCGGAGTTATAACCAGATTATCACGTCAGGGAGGCAGAGGGGTGGTGGTGGTGGTGGGGTGTGGTGGGAGTGGTGGGGGACACACAATGGAGGGGCTGAGTTAAGTGACGGCTTTCTCTGGATAAGCAGAGCACTAAGATGCTCCTCTCCTGTCAAGGCCCGGGCCTCACACACACGCACCACACACACACACACACACACACACACACACACTGGTACAGGCCTGGGCATTAAGGCATATTACAGAGGATGAGCCGGGGAAGGGAGGGGAAGGCGGAACTGAACTGATGGGGCTATTCTGGAACCAGCAGAGACACACTCACAGACGGGGAGACACAAAAGCCTGACACGAGCCAGCCCTATCCTGTTCCATTCGAATCACATGACACCAACATGATATTATGACTAAATATACTCACTCCGGACTCGGCTAGTAAGTCAACGGAGGAAGAGGGTGAAAAAGACCTCTCAGATACCGAAAAGACGGACAACTTTTTTTGTTGATGAAGAGAGAAACCGTTAAAGTTTAAACTAGTGCTAGTTGACAGGTAGTTCCAACTATAGTGGCCGTCTGGCCGATATGAAATCATAGAACCAGGTCCAATGGGAGGACCATCCATGATGTTGTTAATACTTCCAACGCCTTGGCCCCCAGATATTAAACCAATGCTTCACTGCGTTTAGACTCCTGATGCATAATTTAACACCTACAAACAGCACAGGCTGTCCACGGCATCTTTAGGGAGGGTGAGGCGAGAGCGGTGGGGCTATGGGGGGAAGTGGTGAGGGTAAGGGATGCTGAAATGCTGAATCTAGGGCCTTTTGGGAGGAGAGAACATGATGGAGGAGAGGAAGGGAGTGCTCATTAAATGGTCTAGGTCCACGGTGGACCGACACACACCACACAAAAGGTGTTTAAAAGGCTTTTTTTCCAATTAAATACAGTATGAGGAATCTTGTCGTACTGTATGTGCTAGGGGGGCAATTTGTGTTTTTCTGCTGTTTTTGCAGGTTGTTGTTATGGCCAGCTTAGGGCTACATCAATCCGTTTGGAGATGTCATTGCCGCAAGATTCAGTCTTTTAATTCTTAGGTCTAAGTCGTTGGGGTGGGGTTCTAAGATGACATATGGAATTGTTTTAAGATGGGCATACCATGGATCATTTAGCTATTTGATTTGGAATTTTAGGACCCCTTTAGGTATCCCAAAAAAATATTTAAAATATTGAATTTGGAATTTACTACTATAGCCCATAGAAATGCATTGAATAACACATTCATAAATAGACAGTAAAAAAATAAATCATAAGGAATAAGGTTTTGAAGAGTCTAGGAGGTTTTAATGATGAACGTGTCACTCTGAAGGACAAGAAAGACACAACAAAAGAGAGAGGAACCGAAACAGAAAAGAAGAGAGAGTAACAGAAAGCTAAAAGAAGGGAGAGAGAGAGAGAGTGTAAAGGCATGGTGTACACACAACACAGCCTAGCTATACTGAACAGCCCTCTCACAGCCTTCTCACAGCCTTCTCACGTTTGATTGGCAGCCGGGTCAGAGGTGCCTATCTGTCCTGGCCTTGATTTGCATTTGTTAATTAAATGCCACAACAATATGATCTTCAACTATCAACAACTTCCCAGAGTCCTCTGCGGAGACGAGCAGCCCTCCGCAGCTCCCCGTGGCACTCGGTGGACAGCGGAGGTGCACCACGTCCATTTGGGGGCGTCTCAATCGTTAGCACACAGTGTCAAAGGCGGGTAATATTCTCAGCCACAGAGTTCACCAGGGGGAGCGCCAATCGACAGCGCAGGGAAAAAGACCACACACGTGTTTAGATTGAGTTAAACAACGCTGCTGCTCCTCCTCAACATGGTACCAAGAGCAGGAGGAGCTCACTCTGTGATAGTAATGGGAAATGAATGAATAGACTACTGGTTAACGTTACATTGGCTTGTCTCGCAAAGCAGTGAAGTCATGTAGAACCATAGAAATATAATGACTGATGAATGTTCCAGTCAAATTGCCATGGTCTGAGGGGCTTTGTACATTCCAGTAATTGTATCTCTGTGTGAAAACCACCACATTTTGCTAAACTGAAATGTTGTAGTTCCAGAAACTTTGGTTGCGTAAACTTAAGTCAGCGCTTCAGCTATTGTAATCAAGATGATAAATCGTAATAATGAGAAACAATTTCATTAGATAAAGAGGGTTTTGTTTCGAAAAATATCACCTCACCCAGTGTGTGCAACAGAATACCTAATGGCCAGCTTACATTGTAATCTCGCTTTCTAGGTCAGCCCAAACAGAAAAAGGGAAATTGCATTAACTGAGACATAAACAGCCATTAGCAACAGCTCTGCATTCAGATTAAGGAAGCCAACCACATATATGTAGGCCTATATTATCTAATCTGAATGCTTTAGGAAGGCTACTTTGGCCTTAATGAGGGTGTTTCTGGTCTGTGCTTTGTTTGCTGCTCTTTAGTCAAGAGGAAAGTTGCCCCGGTGATCAGTCAGCAGTGAGAGCGCGCACACACACACACACACACACACACACGCACATACACAGGGCCGATTTGTCACAAGTGTCTGGCTCAGGCGGGAGATAGCTCCTCCATCCGCATGATTTGTGAAACCAGAAGCTGTATTTAGTAGACTCATTTAAAGGCAGTCAGGCACATTGGAGAACTGTGTTCTCCCTCTCTGTGTGTGTGTGTGTGTGTGTGTGTGTGTGTGTGTCTGTGTGTGTGTTCTCTTGGTCAAAGCCCTAACACATTTATAGCACATGGGGAAAAGGCTTTAGCTGGAGGGCTTGTGAAACATGAGCCTTTTTCCTCATTAGAGGTAGCTGTGTTTAACTAAATCTGTTTGCCCTTCTGTAAAACGTTTGTGAAAGGCGGCGACAAATGAACACGGTCATTCCACTCGACTGTGGCAGACAAAAAACATAGCGACCAAACGAAATGGAACACATTTAAACAAACAGTTTACACAGAAGCACTGAGGGAGACTAAATAACTACACGTCTTCATCTATGTATCACATAGCCGCAGAGAACATGGTACAAGCTGAAGATCCTGCTATTTAGTCCATTTCCAAATGACACAGAAACAGTCCTACATGTCCATGTGAACACAGTAAGACGGTAGGAAGATCTAGCATTGGAATGAAACTAACGGAACTGAACTTGGCCTAAATGCAGTGTTTCTGTGGCCGTATGAAAGAGACGCAGAAGTATTTTACGTTGAGTTTATAGGCCTAACCCTACACTGTTGGGTTATAATGTTGACTATGGTGAGATATGACAGATTGTACTGAAACATCTCCCAATAACAGAAGAAATAATGGTTTGTAGAGCAAGATGATCTTTTTCTTGTGATATAACCTAATTGGCTAAAATTACTTAAAAACCCAATAAAAAAGACTGTAGCAGCTTAAAAGGAAAACAAGCATTTCTTCTTAAGTTCAGATAGTACCTTGCCATTTCATTCCGTTTCTGACCTTTTTTCTTCCGTTTGGAACATACTGAACACGACCCTGGCATCCCCAGTTAAAAAGGTAGTGACTAGTCACTGACTGTGGTACTCACCCGCATATGTGGCACTTGTATTCTCTCATGCCCAGATGTCTCTTCACGTGGTTCCTGGCGTCACCCAGCTGGGCGGTGGCAAAGTTGCAGATTTTGCACTTGAACGGCTTCGATCCTGCAGAACAATAAGTGAGGTCAATTTATCCTACTTTATCTATTGGAAAAAAATACACAAATTATTATAAACAGTATACTAAAAAGAAAGGAGTGGTTCTAGATGTTAGGGTGAAGGTAGAGAAGAGCTATATGACCAGAGGGGAGAACATGGGGGCACATTCTTTAATAACATTCAAACAGAAAGATCTTTGCACAATTGCAGAGATGGTAACACTGAACGATGACGTGGTGAATTCTTGTTGTTAGTCAGGTTGTTGAACTCTGGAATATTCTTAACAACTACTGTACTACTTTACTGCCCAAGATTGACTGTAAAACAACCAGACGCCCTGAGCCCAGGACATTTACATTTTACATTTTAGTCATTTAGCAGACGCTCTTATCCAGAGCGACTTACAGGAGCAATTAGGGTTAAGTGCCTTGCTCAAGGGCACATCGACAGATTTTCCACCTAGTCGGCTCGGGGATTAGAACCAGCGACCTTTCGGGTACTGGCACAACACTCTTAACCACTAAGCTACCTGCCGCCCCATCCTGTCATAGCCGGCCGCGACCGGGAGACCCATGGGGCGGCGCACAATTGGCCCAGGGTAGGGGAGGGAATGGCCGGCAGGGATGTAGCTCAGTTGGTAGAGCATGGCTTTGCAACGCCAGGGTTGTGGGTTCGATTCCCACGGGGGGCCAGTATGATAAATATAAAAAATAATGTATACACTAACTGTAAGTCGCTCTGGATAAGAGCATCTGCTAAAATGACTAAAAAAATATATATATATATATACAGTGGGGAAAAAAAGTATTTAGTCAGCCACCAATTGTGCAAGTTCTCCCACTTAAAAAGATGAGAGAGGCCTGTAATTTTCATCATAGGTACACGTCAACTATGACAGACAAATTGGTGGCTGACTAAATACTTTTTTCCCCCACTGTATATATAAAAAACACAAGCTTGTACAGTGAGTACATGACTTTTCTCTCCTTCAATCTCCTCCTCTCTATCTTTCCCCATCCCTCTCTCCATCTCTCTCTTACCTACTCTTCCTTATTTTGCTTCTGGATGCGTAAATTGGAAACCAAAGGTCAGGCAGAATACGTAAATCAATTCTGTGTGCGCTCACTACCCCGTTCCATCATTAAAAGCGCTAATCACTCTGCCTGGCTTTGCAGGGAGGTTTTCTTCTAATTATTCTCATTAATAAATGGGGAGGGTGGGGTGGCGCTGGCGTTTGAGAGAGTGGCACAGTCTCTGCCTGCCATTTGTCATTTAAGAGCAGCAGAGCGAGAGAGAGAGGGGCGGGGGCTGCTATGGACAGTCAGCACCCATGATGGCTAGACGGGACACCACACCATAGGCTAATAGAACACACTGACTGGGGATGGCCTATTCAATCAAACAAGCGCTGCAGCATGCCGCGGAATAGTACCGTAGCATTGTAAATATGTCCAAAAATAATGGACAGTGCTGTTTCAGTTAGCCTAGTTATAACATTTACGCATAAGTCAATTCATGATTACAACAGTGCTATTTTTCCTAAATGAATTGAACCCAACCATTGTTATTTCTTTGTGTATATAGAATATACACAAGATGTGTATGCAACTACAAGTAAGCGACATTCATGTGGATGGGTGCCGCATAGACTAGGGCCAGGTCCCATGCAGATATACTGGAGAACTGCTACTCTAGTCTGACACCAATCTGACTGGGAACCTCCTATGATATACTCGCTATGCATTTTTTTTTACAAACCGCTCTCCCAGTGAATATCCCAAGACGCATTGCAATATTTATTTCAGGGGCAGCCGCTGATTTGATTAAGCACTTTGTGTAGATTACTAATTTGTTCATACATGGTTCACTTGCCACGAGCTGGAAGTACGACACGTTGAATTTTAAGCTGGTAACGAAGATTGAAAGGCAAGCGCATGCTAACAAGACCTGCAAACAGGCGAGGGAGGGCCGTTAACACATGAGCGCCGGTGAATCGGGGCCTCTTCATTTAGCCTCGACATACACCCCTATGCTGCACACCCAAAACAAACACACAAAGACACACACAGACACACGGACACGCACACACACGCCAAAGCCGAGGTGAAGCAAGAGACAGGTGCAGAGGGAGAGGATCTGGCCAGATGGCTGTGTGAGTGAGTATGAGACATGGTAGGAGGAGAGAGATGTAGCATCCCTCCCTTCTCACATCTCATCATATTAATACTCCACCACTCCACTTAAACAGCCTCCATGAAACTGAAATTGACCATCAATGCAGTGTCATGTTAAATTAATATTGCCATCCACATAGGGGCAATGTGGCTCCCTCATATCCCAGATGAGACGGGTAATGACTAATTAATTTCCTTGAGAAACCCTCCCGCAATGTTTAACCCTCTCGCTCTCTCGCTCTATCCACCCCTTCCATATCTAAAGCCTTCCTTGTTAGTCTCATTTTCAGAATGTTAAAGGGATACTTTGGGATTTTGCCGATGCCAGCAGATACCCATAGACTTCCAGTCATTGCGTTAACGCTAGTTAGCATTAGCTTGCAAAACTACCTCTAACTTCCTTCATACTGGACACAGATACATAAAAATGGTATCCACAAATTCATCTGACTCTAGGGAAGTAGATAAAGGGCATAGTTGCCAAAATCCCGAAATATCCCTTTAAAAACGGCAAACCCGTTTTAAAACATATTTAAAGGGGCATATTTTTTCCCCAGTGTTGAATATTCAATCAAATATTGTGTGGACATAATATCCATGTCTGTCTACCACCCCAGGATAAACTGTTTTATCAAGAGAGGCCCTATCAGACATCATACAGCCAGACCAACACATACAAACCAAGCTCCTGTAACTTGTTTCTTTACACCTTCAGAAACTCATTGGGTGGGTGTGTGTGTGTGTGTGTGTGTGTGTGTGTGTGTGTGTGTGTTAGAGAGAAAGAGTGTGTGTGTGCATGTTTGGCAAGTGTGTGTGGTGCGTATGTGTGTTTGCCCATAACTCCAACCCACCCCAGGCCTGAGAAGGTCAGACAGCTCTCTCAAATGAAAAAGTGACCAATTTAGCTCAAAATGCAAATCCAGCTGCATTCTCATTGGCAAAATGCAAGTCTTTTTTTCAGGGGACAAATTGACAAATATGCGTGCAGCCTCCCACCATCTCCTGATTTCACTGATTAATCAAGTAAATAAAATCTTGGTTTAATTAAAACGATCTGGACGTGCTCCCAGTCCAAACACTGGCAGACCCCACAGTCCTGCTCCACAGCACTGGAAGAAGTGTCCACGATAAATTACCACATACAAAGAGAGAATAACTCAATGTAATGAGGGAACTTAGCAATAATAATAACTAGCATAAGCTGTCAAAATGCTAAGAAATAGGTGCATTCTACAAATAAGAGGCACAACATGAGGAAAAGAAAGGAAAAGCAATCTCATAAATAAAGAGATAATTCAATCGAAAAAGCAACCGAAAAAATAACAACATAACTCAATCGAGACCTCCAAATGTGCCCTTGACTTTGATAAACACATATTTATAAAGTGTCAATGTTTTCATTTGCTTAAGTAACACTTTTCCTCAGCTGGACCCAGAGTAATGGCGTTGTTTACATGGCAACATGAAATACTGTAGTAGGCTCATAAGGGGATATTACAGATTCAACAAATATCACACAAAGGATACATCAAAATGTTGATCATTTGGCCTCATAATCTTTCTCTTATTGATGTTGTCTGTCCTTTCAGACTGTACATCAAACAGAATTGCAATTCAGTCTTACTGTACAGTATACTGTACGTGTGAGTCTCCCCATTCCACGTAACCACAAAGTGTGTTTGTTTTTTTGCCACAGAGACGTGAGGGGAATGCCAAAGTAAAGACAGTTAGTTTCTCTGCTTATATGCTTTTATTTTTCTGAACAGATCAATTGTAGGACGTAGCCCAGCAAAACAGACTACACGCTAACCTGAACCAGTTTGCAATGGTGAGACGATGGTGACTCTTCCCCCATTTTAGAAGTTGAGAGGTCATCACAAACAGAAGTAGGCCTAATCATGTAGTCTCAGTGATTGGTGAGGGCACACACTTAGAGAAAGCAGCAGCAGCCTGAGTTTCTGAGTATTCTGACCCACATGACCGGACTACCATAGTGCATCGTGGCAGCACTCTCATTGACTCTGCTACTGGCAACCTCTCCGTCAACTCTCCGAGACGGTCCACACATCTTAACACTCCTCGGCCATTAGTCAGTCACTCCACACACACACAGAGAGAGACACAGACACAGACACACAACCTCAGACACACAATACACCCAGACCGACCATAGAGCTCTGTCTGTACTCCAATTAATGTCCCATTTGGGCTGAAAGGGGGACGGACCGGAGGAAGCAGAGAAGGGCATTTATTGATGGCGCCCTCACTTCTCATTCCTACATTAAGTTGATTTTAAAAGCAATTAATACACATGGTCAAGGAAGAGTAATGGAGCGCCCTCTGTTCTTAACCTGCCGGACATTCCCCAGTCATAGACCTGACCAGCCGAACCCTGATTTGCATTATAAATGACAAGATAAATCTTAATGGATTGAGGATAATCAGCTCGCCATGAAGGCTGACACATACACACACAAGTTACACATACAAACACACACGCACACACACAAGGGAAATTAAGGGCTTTGAATACGCCTGCATTGATTATTTTAAATTATTAGCCCACCTCTCTTTGGGTCTCCAATGCTTTTAGCCTAAGCTTGAACACATTTACAGAGACTTATTGACTATAATTACAACTGAGTCTTGGTAATGGACACATCAATTATGAGTCGCACATGTCTTTGACCAGGCGGTGCACAGGGAATCCCAATCCGTGGTCCATTAGCGTCTCTCCTCCTGCAGCTCAATCAGTCTTTACCTTTCCTCCAACGCATGGCCTAAGCTCACACCACTACATGAACCATGTCTTTACATTCTCCTCTGATACCTGGCCTAACCCTGATACCGCTATATATGCTAGACTACAGTATCTCAAAACCCGATGTCCAACACATGTAATGATTGGTGAATTCTAAGTGGTGTATACACTGTATAATAACACCTATGAATATCAGTGATGCAGCTATCAATGACTTTATAATAACTAATCAAAAACGAAGTATGTATCATTTTAAAAAAACAATAGCAGTGAAGGTTTTCAAATAAGTGTTTTGGAAGACAACGTACCTGTGTGTGTGCGGACGTGCGCCAGGAAGGCCATGGAGTTGCTGCTCTTGCACACCTTGCCGCAGTGCTTGCACACGCTGCCCTGGTTCTCCTCGCGCTCGCGGTTGATCTGCTCCGTGTCCTCCAGGACGTACTTGTTGACCTCGCGCAGCAGCTCCTCATGCTTCTCCTTGATGTGCACGAACAGCTCCTGCTCCGTCTCGAACGGGTCTGTGCACTTGACGCACTTGAAGGTGGCGCCGCCCTCCGGAAGCTCCTCGATGCTGGCCTGCTCGTTGCGCAGGTGGGCGGCGCTGGTCAGGTGCTGGTGCAGGTTGCTCTCCGTGTAGAAGGACTTGCCACACAGCATGCAGTGGAAGTGCTTCTCCTTGGTCGGGTGCTTCATGGAGATGTGCACGTTGAGGCCACTCATGCCGTCCGCCACGAAGCCGCAGTCTTCGCAGCGGATACGGGGGTTGGGAGTTAACCCCTTGGACAGACCTGAGGCCCCTACAGGTTTGGTTCTTTTGATCTTCAGAAAACTGCCCGCCCCAGCCAGGCCACTTACAGCCAGGCCAGAGTGGCCCTCAACAGAGTGAGCCATGCGTTCTTCATGCAGAGCCAGCTCGGCTTCAGTCAAGGACTTGAGAGGTACGATGCAAGCGTCGAACGGCAGCGCCCTGGTGAGCTGTTTCTCTGCGGAAGAGATGTCGGGTTTCTCATCAGCCATCTCAACATCGTCGTCTGAACAGACTAGCTCTGGCTCCGCATCGGGCTCGGCCCCTTCCTTCTGGCCTTCCTCAGGCGGTGTTATGGTGATGTCTGCTGGTGCATCCTGAGGCTCAATCGTACATGGAGCTTCGTTGCTGGTTTGTTCCGAGCCACCATCGGATGCCTCATCAGCCACCTGGATCTCCATGTTTTCCTCAACAACAGTGCCACTAACTTCCACTACTGGGGCTGCATGCTCGTTGCTCAAAACGTCAGAAGTCTGTGTGGGGTTAGTGGTAATATGCTCTGTGTCTGTGGGCTGGTCTGTAGCTGTGTCTGTGGGTTGCTCTGTATCGGTGATAGGGGGCTGGTCCTTGTCTGTGTTGTTGGGCTGGTCTGTGTCTGGGGGTTGGTCTGTATCTGTGTCTGTGGGTTGCTCTGTATCGGTGATAGGGGGCTGGTCTGTGTCTGTGTTGTTGGGCTGGTCTGTGTCTGGGGGTTGGTCTGTATCTGTGTCTGTGGGTTGCTCTGTATCGGTGATAGGGGGCTGGTCTGTGTCTGTGTTGTTGGGCTGATCTGTGTCTGTGGGTTGCTCTGTATCGATGATATGGGGCTGGTCTGTGTTGTTGGGCTGGTCTGTGTCTGTGGGTTGGTCTGTATCTGTGTCTGTGGGTTGGTCTGTGTCTATAATGTTAGGCTGGTCTGTAGTTGTGTCTGTTGGCTGGTCTGTGTTAGTGGGCTGCTCTATGTCTGTGTCAGGGGACACTGAGGGGGAGGGATCCTCAGTGTGAGAATTGTTGTCAGCATCAGGGTTATCTCTGCTCCCCAGCTCCATGGCCTCCTCCTCCGGCTGTACCAGGTCTTTTATCACAACGGTTTCCAGGTTCTCTAGGTAGACCTCACTCTTCTGCTTATGCTTGTCCGTGGAGGCGTGGCGAGACATCTCTCGACGCGTGACCGCGTAGTAGCTACACGCCAGGCACACAAACTCAAAGTCCCGGGTGTGTCTCCTCTTCACGTGGAGGTCGAGGGAGGGAATCGAATGAGCTACGAAGTTGCAATGGCTGCAGGAGTTGACCAAGTCGTACTTGCTCTTTTTCGGGCTGCTCACTTGTGCTTTGTCGTCGTCCTGCTCCCCTGCTTCGTCCGTGGCCCCCTCCTCTCCTTTGGACCCTGCTCTGACTGCACTGTTGTGATGTATGGCCTCACCCTCGCTGGCCTGAGAGCCTGACTCTGTACTCACAACCTGCACTGATGTATCCAGGTCCACTTGGCCATCACTGCTAGCGTCCTCCATGCGTTTAAGGTGCTTCTTTGTGATACAGTGTCGGTCCATGTCACCTTTCGTCACACAGTTGTAAGAACAAAGCCTGCAGGTGTAGCTGTACTGCCGGCTGTGCTTACGGCGAATATGGACGTTTAGATTGGTACTATTGGAAGCGAGAAGGCCACAGTATTCACATGTAGTTGCAGCAGGCCCCTTTGGCCTGCCTCTCCTCCTCTTGGGAGGGCTTCTCTCGTCCATGTGCTCCTCCATGTTCTCCAACACGGCTTTCGCAGCCTCAACAGCTTCCTCATTAACATCAGGGTGCAGCTCTCCATCATGTCCAATGACCCCTACTGCCACGTCATCTGTCAGCATGTCGTCACTGACCGAATCTACGCTCACCTTCTCAACGCACTCCTCAAAGGAGGACCCTGTGTTTTTCTCCTCAGCCACATGCTGGTGGCTCTCCGAGGACACATGTGTGTCCATCCACTCAGATGTAGCGGTGTAGTAGTGGCAGATATTACAGAGGAAGCGATGCTCGCCATGGTGCTTTAGCCGAGCGTGGCTCTCCAGCAAAGCCGAGTTACTGACCCTGAATTCGCAGCTCCCGCATTGCAGCTGGAACCTGGCACCGAGCGCACGCTTGGACGCCCGGGTCTGAGTCGTCCTGGAGGCAAAGATTTGAGCCTGTTCGGCTGTCTTCTTGTCCATGGGTGACGAGAGGCCAGAGGATTCCCTGCTTTCCGCGACTCGTTTGTTGTGCTTGTTACTAAGACAGTGCTTTTCGTAGTCGCACTTTGCCACACAGGCGTACAAGCAGAATTCACAGAAGTAATTCATCTCTTTGGTGTGACGTCTCTTGATGTGTGTATCTAGGCTGGGCTTGTCCCTAAACTCGTGACCACAGTAGCTGCAAGCATGTATAGTCTTGGGCTTGGGGCCCCGTTTACCCACTATCTTCTTCCCGGGGGTCTCTTCTTGCTCCTCCTCTGCTATCTCCTCTGTAGCTATTGTAGTCACCTTCCTATCAAAAATATCTATCCCTGTCCCTTGTTTCTCAGCAATTTCCTCTTTGGCTATTATTGTAGTCACCTCCCCCTCAGAACCCCCTGCCTCTGTGCCCTGGCTCTGACTCTCTGTGGCATCCTGCTGTCTCTCACTGCTGCTCACTTTCTCCTCAGTGTCTCCACCTGTCTTGTAATTTGAACTCTGTGCTGTTGCTCTGGTTGTGGAGCCATCTATTTCAACAAGTACCTCAGCTGAGCTCACACCCCTGGTCTTTCCTCTACCGGTGTGCTTCCTCTTGGAGTGAATCTTCAAGGCAGTTGGAGTTTTGGCCACAAAGCCACAGATGGGACAGGTACAGCCATAACCTGTCTCCGGGGTAACGTTCACCTCAGCCCGAGGGGGCTGGTCTGACTCCTTCCCATCAGCCACCTCACCGCCGGTATCCTCCTCAATCTCTCCTGTGCTTTCAGCTGTGACATCATCAGGCCTGGGCCTCTTCGCTGGGGAAGGAATTCCTCCACTCTCCATTTCCTCTGTGGAGACACTTCCTGTGTCCCCATGATGAGGCACCTTGTCCTCATTAATCTCCTTCCCTGACCTTAATTCTCTGTCCATGTTAGACACCTCCTGGTGCCTTTACATGAGAAGAGGAAATTGGACTCTGTTCCAGCAATCAATTAAGTTATGATCCTGTTCCTGTAAAAGAACATTTAAGATGGGCAATCCTCATATAATTGACTGTGAAATTAGCTGAACAAAATAAATATAACAATACTGTGTTTCATTTAACAAAACTGTGTGTCAAATTGTATAGAAGGAGTAGGCTATTCAGAGATCATTCTGCATGTTCAAAAATGAAGTAGGCCAAATGTAGCTATCGGTCGCCATCTAGTGCTTTTAGAATGAAACTGTTCAATGATAAGGTGGTTGATGTTGGAAATTAGCATGTGATCAAATGACTATCTCTAGATAAAAATAAGCTAAAAAACGGGGAAAGGCAGTGAGTGGTCAGTAGCATAGATTGAAGTAGGTTACAATTAATTAGGCCTAGATTATATTTACCTCTCCCCTTTAAATCTATTTAACTTCAAAGATACCTCATTTATAAACATTATACAATAGACTTTGTACATCTGATGGTTGACACAGTCTCCGAACAAGAACTCAGCCGGATTAGATATTTCACTCTCCCTTCTTGTGACCTATCTACTGTAGTCTACATCTAGGCCCCATCTCTCTGGATGGGGTCCCAATCGCTTGGGAGACTTTTGGCCAAAATGTCATTGCTATGCAATATTTGTTTCAGCCTGATGCCAAAAATATGATTCCCAATTACATGGGACATGGCCCCACCTTGACATTACAAGAACTCATTTTTGTTCCCCATCAAATTTTATGACTACTCTCCTCAAACTTTTAGATACTACGTCAAATGAATTATATGCGTGGTCAAGTTTGCTTTAAAAGTAGGCAATCATTTATAAATGTCTCAATTAACTCAACCTGACCTGAACCTTTTCCCACCTGTTCCAGTAACCAGTCTAGCCACCCTCTCACATGCCTTGCCAAGACATGTCTTCAAAGTATTGATTTATCTCACAATAGTGTCAAATTGATGAGAGATTACATGGTAAAAAATATCAACGCAACATGCAACAATTTCAAAGATTTTGCTGAGTTACAGTTCATATAAGGAAATAAATAAATTAGGCCCTAATCTATGGATTTCACATGACTGGCCAGGGGCGCAGCCATGGGTGGCCATGGGAGGGCATAGGCCCACCCACTTGGGAGCCAGGCCAACCCACTGGGGAGCCAGGCCCAGCCAATCAGAATGAGTTTTTCCCCACAAAAGGGCTATATTACAGACAGAACTACTCCTCTGCACCCGCCTGCGAAGAAACCGGATGTGGAGGTCCTCTGCTGGCGTGGTTACACATGGTCTGCGGTTGTGAGGCCAGTTGGACGTACTAACAAATTCTCTAAAATGACATTGGAGGTGGCTTATGGTAGAGAAATTAACATTTAATTATCTGGCAACAGCTCTGGTGGACATTCCTGCAGTCAGCATACCAATTGCACACTCTGTGGCATTGTGTTGTGTGATAAAACTGCTTGTTTTAATGACCCTTTACTGTTCCCAGCACACGGTGCACCTGTTTAATGATCATGCTGTTTAATCAGCTTCTTGATATGCCACACCTGTCAGGTGGATGGATTATCTTGACAAAGGATAAAATGCTCACTAACAGGGATGTAAACAAATGTGTACACAAAATTTGAGAGAAAAGCTTTTTGTGCGTATGGAACATTTCTGGCCTCTTATTTCAGCTCATAAAACATGGGACCAGCACTTTACATGTTGCATTAATTTTTTTGATCAGTGTAATTAAAGACTTCAAGGAGGTCAGGTGGTTACTGGAGTGAGAAAATACAGTATGTGATGAAAGTAGAATAATTAATAAGGGCATGAAAGGCACTTTGCATGTTTTCAGTCAGTCAGGGAGTGAGTACAATTATCTAACGAACTGTGTTTATCACTTGACAGCCAACCAGGTACATTTCACATATTATTGCACGAATTCAAACTGTATTTTCCTGCTGAAGACAGCCTGTCTCCACATTGCCCTGGACAGAGCGGAGTGTTAAGCAGAGGTAGGCAAGTAGCTCCTTATCTAACTAGTTTAGCATTAGCTAGCGTTAGCCACTTAAAGGAACGCGGGTCTAACTAGCTAGCTAGTTAGCATAGTTGTTCTGGTCCGGTGGTTATGCATGTACGAGATAGTTAAGGCTAGTGGCTACCAATGCCAGAGCGCTGCCAAAAGGAGCTAACCTAAGCTTTGGTACGGCGCGCGGCAAAACTTCTCAATTTATGGGTCATCGTTCCAATCGTATTTCTTCTAATTTGAGAAGAAGGGTATCGAGCAATATTCGACTTTTGGGAAATTAGCGTCAAAGTCGGTTTAGATGTACCTATTTCATTCAGACTCGTTCCTATTTGTGGCAACTATCATTACGATTCGATATGTTCAAAATATTCATGAAAATACAGAAGAGCCAGTAATTTGAGTTACGTGAAGCCAATCCTATCAGATAACAGTATTTTCACTGTCGTCCAATGAGAGCGGCACAGAAGTGGGACTTGTTTGTTCCTATGCTCTGAAAACGACGGCAGCACAGAGGCCCAAAAAGGAAGCTAACGTCGACCTTTGAAATACTGGTGTTTATAAGCTAAACAGTTGCTGTACATAAATTGTAAATATCCATAATGCTTTAGGAATTACAGACCCGTATTTAAGTAATCGATATGATGGTAGTTTTAACAGCTTACCTACAATTTCCCCAGTATTCTCAATGTCCGCGCTTTTCCCCCTTGGTCACAAGTGGCGTACCGTAGCACGTACCGTAGCACGTACCATACGTCACTCTAGCAAACTGATGCCGCGTTCAAGACAACTCGGAAATTCCCGACTTAGAATGATGATGGGTTGGGGTTTAATGCCGCGTTCATATTCTAGTCGGAACTAGGAAACTCAGAAATTTCTGACTTGCTGATTCGTTGAACGCGTTCTGCGTAAAACTTCAACCAGTTAGTAAGCCGGATATTTCCGAGTTTCCTAGTTCCAACTAGTACGTGAACGCGGTATTAGGGTAGGGACATCCCAAGGATCACAGATAGCACTGACCAAGATTATGCCACGTTCAAAACAACTGGGAGCTCGAAAATCTGCCCCACAAAGACATGATAGCCTGGGTGAAATATGGAGGCTGATTACCAGGCTAAATCCTTTCACATCATTGCAGATTAAATAAATAATAATATGCCATTTAGCAGACGCTTTTATCCAAAGCGACTTACAGTCATGTGTGCATACATTTTTACGTATGGGTGGTCCCGGGGATAGAACCCACTACCCTGGCGTTACAAGTGCCATGCTCTACCAATTGAGCTACAGAGGACCAAATGAGATTGCAGAGAGGAAACTAGCCTACTTTTTAGACAATTGAGATGCTCAACAACAGGTATCAAATGATCACACCTGTGATCAGGGGCTCAACTCCAGCAAGGCGAGGAAGGCAGAATCACAATCTCATAATGAGTAGATTTGGGATGCAAGGTGATTTGTAGATCAGTGATTCTGCACAGTCTGACTGCAATGTAATTGATCTCAAACATGCACAATTTCTCCCGTAACTCACCTTCAACCCTAGTCTTTTTTTGCACTGTCCCTGTATTCAACTGCTCTATTTCATTGGCAATTGTATATACAGCCCACAAGTGGGAGCATCACTCCAGACAGACACACAAAGTATCAATTAACATTGTCAGTGATTAATCACTGTAGTAGCCATGTGACATCCCTGTTCGTTGGTGAGGTTTGAAAATGGATTAATGTGCCTTAATTGATATGGTAGTCTGTCAGGTCAGGAGGTGATAAATTATACCCGTGCATTGAGTACACTGTTTACTTTCCAAGTAATTTTGCTTAATTCATCTTAGTCAAAATTATATGACATGGATGGTTGGGAACGCAGCCCCCATCTCCAATTTTTCATTAGGTTCATTAGTCACTTGTACCCAGCTGTCTTTACTAAGGGAGGAATGGTTGGCTATGTTGGATACTGACTGAAACTGCCTGTCTTCTTTGCAGGATGCCTCATCATCAATAAATTGATTTCACGCAACAAACCAACATTTGCTCTTTGGACCTTTCATTAGTTATCTCAAAGAAGCAATTGCAAATAGAACATTGAATTGGTTATTGATTTTTAACAATGATGGCTTGAGATACATTTTGATGTAACCCCATTGCAAATAATAATTTTAAAAAACACTGCTTGAATGGCTGACCATGCTTCTCCTAGAAGAACACTAGAGGGTGCTAAAATGTTTTCCCCATGGTTAGTAATACATGTAATAACACAGAACCCATAATACCTGATTTAGGTATTTGCCTGTTAGATACAGGATGGATGGTGTGCAGTACTGCTACCAGGGTTGAGCGAATTATGAAATAATGACTATTAAAATGATAAGATATGTAATAATAAAAAGAGTAATCTAATGTGATTGTGTTGTTACTTTGACTATACTTTGGATAGTGCATGTGTTGTGTTGTCTCATTCCTTTGTACTGAGGGGGAGGGGATACCAGGTGATTTGCGATCACATGTCCAGGTGTTTTAGATCAGTGCAGAAATTGAGATCAGAAGAGGACCCTGAGCAGTCTTGAATGAGATGGTCATATTTTACAGGATTTGTACCTCCAACGTAGACTTTGAAACAATAGGTTACTTACTGTACAATAAAACAACTATTACAGATTGGCATATTTCTAATAATCCATCAAGTTATTTGAATCCATGAAATATAACCTTATTTTCCTTAAGGACGCTCTGTATAAACCGTAACAATATATGTTATGCAATGCCGTGAAAATCAATTTGAATTGTGACTAAGTCATAAACTATCAAATGCTTTCTGAGTTCCTTGTTACTACTGTCTTGCCCTAGAAACAACTATTGTAGAATACCTGTGGATTATCACAGTTCAATGACAAAGAGGAAGGCCTCTCCTTGGCCTTGAACTCTGCTTTTATGACAGTATTTTTGAATTGGAGACAATAAAATGAGAAATATAGGTGGCTTCTGAGTGCTGACACCAAGTGACGCAAATCCACTTCAGCCTGAAAAGTATAGATAATTGGCCTGATGAAGTGTGCTTTTCACAAGGGTCACTCAACTTTGAATTCAGAACCCTTCAATAAGAGCTTAGAATACAGTTTAAATTCAAATAGAGTTGGACTAGAAAATGTTCCAGTAATGATTGCTGTTACTATCAACTGTTTCTGTTTTTACAACACAGTATAAACAGTGTTACAAGCTGAAAGTAGAGGCATCAGACATTGGCTGGCGTGTATTGAAAGCAGTGTGAAAGCAATAAAGCATGTCAACAACTTGATGCAAGGACATTCCTCAGGTGACAGCGATGGCCATTGCGTCATATGTCTCAGAGCAAATGTAGCACTTTAAGGGTCTTGTTCTCCAAAGATTGCAGAATGCAGCCCTTACGACATTCTTCCAGAATGAAGGACAGTGTTTTATTCTTACAATCTCTGTGGTGATAAACGTCTGTCCTCCGTGCCCGTCTCAGACTGCTCCTCACCTCAATAAACACAAGCCTTATCAAAGGCATTTACAACAGCCTGAATGCCTCAGAAGTTACAATACCTGGATGCTTGCCCTGGAGAGTGGAGACCTGCATGTCTGGCTATGATGGATCAATATTTCCCTGTAGAGAATGTGTCTGGTGAAACATCCTGTGTTTTCGTTAAAGCAGCTAGTTAGTGGTGCGTGAGAATACAGATACAAAAGCCCTAGAATATGCCACAATACAGATCTCACACCTCCCTGTGCAGACTGTAACAGGTTATAGACAACATTTCTCTGGCTATCTTAAATTCAGTTTCATTTTTAGCCAATTCGTCGCATCATCCTTACTCAATAAGGACTTGATATCTGAAATGATGGATTTCAAGTCAGATGCACACCAATTACCGTGTCAAAAATAAAAGCGGTCTTGGTCTCGTCAAGGTCTTGATACACTTGTTCTTGGTCTAGGTCTTGGCACCTATGCCCTGGTCTGGGAATTGGTCTTGGCTCATGGTCTTGGACAAGACCGTAGTTGTTAGGGCTCTTGAAATGTATCTCGGCAACCACATCTTGCATGTACCACATGTTCCGTGAGAGCTGGCCTTCAGCGAGCTATTCAATTTGTTATGGAGGAGAGGTTGAGATGTTTGGTCTAGTGCGAGTGGCGGAACCAGAGTGGATCCTCTTTGGTAAGAGACAAGTCCACACCCTCCTCTAAAATCCTCCCAGCCAAGTCCATAGGCCAAATCCCCTCCCCTTCTGAAATTCAGGTGTAGGTATACCCCGACAAAATCGCGATTCGTCCAAATAATCATTGATGCAAAAACCAGCACACCGGTAGAATAGTTCTCCATAATCCTCATATCCCACAGATATGTTGATGTTTCGTCTGTTAGGAGAGACTACTCAAAATACACCAATGGGCACCATCTCATGTCAGAATTATGTGACTAAAAGTGGAAGTCATGCAATCATTCAGGTGACTGGTGATGCCATCGGCAGCCTGCACCTGCAATCTCTTTATTGCAGTCGTTCAGCTCATGACCTTGACTACCTTCAGCAGGAAATCTCTGATTTACACATTTTGCCACGGCTATACAGTGGGGAAAAAAAGTATTTAGTCAGCCACCAATTGTGCAAGTTCTCCCACTTAAAAAGATGAGAGAGGCCTGTAATTTTTATCATAGGTACACGTCAACTATGACAGACAAATTGAGAAAAAAAAATCCAGAAAATCACATTGTAGGATTTTTTATGATTTTTTTGCAAATTATGGTGGAAAATAAGTATTTGGTCACCTACAAACAAGCAAGATTTCTGGCTCTCACAGACCTGTAACTTCTTCTTTAAGAGGCTCCTCTGTCCTCCACTCGTTACCTGTATTAATGGCACCTGTTTGAACTTGTTATCAGTATAAAAGACACCTGTCCACAACCTCAAACAGTCACACTCCAAACTCCACTATGGCCAAGACCAAAGAGCTGTCAAAGGACACCAGAAACAAAATTGTAGACCTGCACCAGGCTGGGAAGACTGAATCTGCAATAGGTAAGCAGCTTGGTTTGAAGAAATCAACTGTGGGAGCAATTATTAGGAAATGGAAGACATACAAGACCACTGATAATCTCCCTCGATCTGGGGCTCCACGCAAGATCTCACCCCGTGGGGTCAAAATGATCACAAGAATGGTGAGCAAAAATCCCAGAACCACAGGGGGGACCTAGTGAATGACCTGCAGAGAGCTGGGACCAAAGTAACAAAGCCTACCATCAGTAACACACTACGCCGCCAGGAACTCAAATCCTGCAGTGCCAGACGTGTCCCCCTGCTTAAGCCAGTACATGTCCAGGCCCGTCTGAAGTTTGCTAGAGTGCATTTGGATGATCCAGAAGAGGATTGGGAGAATGTCATATGGTCAGATGAAACCAAAATAGAACTTTTTGGTAAAAACTCAACTCGTCGTGTTTGGAGGACAAAGAATGCTGAGTTGCATCCAAAGAACACCATACCTACTGTGAAGCATGGGGGGTGGAAACATCATGCTTTGGGGCTGTTTTTCTGCAAAGGGACCAGGACGACTGATCCGTGTAAAGGAAAGAATGAATGGGGCCATGTATCGTGAGATTTTGAGTGAAAACCTCCTTCCATCAGCAAGGGCATTGAAGATGAAACGTGGCTGGGTCTTTCAGCATGACAATGATCCCAAACACACCACCCGGGCAACGAAGGAGTGGCTTCGTAAGAAGCACTTCAAGGTCCTGGAGGGGCCTAGCCAGTCTCCAGATCTCAACCCCATAGAAAATCTTTGGAGGGAGTTGAAAGTCCGTGTTGCCCAGCGATAGCCCCAAAACATCATTGCTCTAGAGGAGATCTGCATGGAGGAATGGGCCAAAATACCAGCAACAGTGTGTGAAAACCTTGTGTAGACTTACAGAAAACGTTTGACCTGTGTCATTGCCAACAAAGGGTATATAACAAAGTATTGAGAAACTTTTGTTATTGACCAAATACTTATTTTCCACCATAATTTGCAAATAAATGCATTAAAAATCCTACAATGTGATTTTCTGGATTTTTTTTTCTCATTTTGTCTGTCATAGTTGACGTGTACCTATGATGAAAATTACAGGCCTCTCTCATCTTTTTAAGTGGGAGAACTTGCACAATTGGTGGCTGACTAAATACTTTTTTTCCCCACTGTAGATAGACTGCATGTAGAATTCTAGATATCTATGAAACAGTATTTGAAAGTTGAAACAATGTATCCGAGCCTAGCTTGATAAAAAGTATAAAATATGATATTGAAGCAATTGTGTTTTGGTAACCAGGGTTCCCTTTGATCTATTCTGAATACTACGCCTCCTTACCCAAACACATATGACACATGCTCACATCCTGTTAATTTATCAGACTAATAAAGTAATTAGCTTATCTGGTTCAAACCTCTGTGCTAGGCACTGCAAAGATAACAAACCATATCCATACATTTTTAACATTTGTGTTTTTTCACTATATAATCATGGCATGGGGTTGTTCAATGACAGACATGTTTGAAATCTATCACTTGATTGTTTAAGTTCAGAGAGACAAATAATCATGTTTTTTTGCAAAACTCTTTAAGTATCTTTACATACTGTAAATGGTTGAGTTGGTTGAAACCAGAGACCGAATCTTGATCTTGTGGTCACACAATGCCACATACTGTAAATGTGGTCTTGGTCTTGTCACTGGGTCTGGCCCCAGCATCAATTTTCAGGTCTAGGTCGCAGACCGTAGTTAGTCTCTCATCTCATTTGGTCAAGAAATCTCTTGTCAGAGTTATGTGACTAAAAAGTAGTGACACAACACAAAAGTGTCAGGGCACCGTGCTTTTGGTGGAAGCCGGATGGGACGCTTTCAGATTGGTCTTTCTCTGGGTCTCGGTCTGGATCTTGTTTTTCCACATTTTAACTGGTCTTAGGCTCGTCAGGCTTTCGATACACTTGGTCTGGGTTTCAGTCTCAAGAGTTTGGTTCTTGGTGTGGGTCTCGAGGTTGTGTATTGGTTTGGTTGGGGTCTGGTATTGGTTTGGGTCTGGGTATCGAGATGTCTTCTAGCCAGATTTGCCCAGAAAACACATTATTGATGAGACAGGCTTCTGAGTCAGTGTGGAATGTACGGTGGGGACACATGGCTGTGATCAGAGTTTAGGGTAGATAGGCACTGCTGTAGCTTCCAAATCCACACAATCACGCTATGTTTCACTATTGTTTTCCTTCACTAATTCCGTCTGTCATTCCTGGCATTGTACAAAACTAATTCATAAGCTTTTGTTCAATGTAAGATGTGCTGTAATGTAAATTATAAATGGATGTAGCATTTCTTTAAAACTGAAATATGGCAGAACTCCACAAGAAACGTCAGTCATATATCTGTCATATTGAAAGTTTTCATTACTTTGGGACATCATTTCTATCCTAGAAATCCATTCGGTTATGCAGGCCTACTGTTTTTGGAATATTTAGCCCTTAGTAAGCCTGAACTAAACAGTAGGATAAAAAGTTCAGGATGGCTACATCTCTCAAGGACTTAGCTGAGAGATCAATGCTCCCTTACCTGTTTACATTGGCCCATGTCCAACTTAGGTGTGGGCTGGCAATGAGCAGAGCTATATACAGTGTGCTTGAGTACTCCCACAGTCCTTGGTAGCTTGGTACAGCCTGGGGTAATGACAGAGGCTCAAAGATTAGGCTCACCCCACCCTAAATGGACATGCTCTATCCATTGGTTTTCATTGAGAAAACGTTATCTGCTCTTTAGAGGAGGCCGTCAGTCGAGTTGTCTACTCTTTAGGGGCTCTTTGTTTTTCACCAAGGGAGTATTGACAGGTCAAGGTGCACGAGTTTAGCTCAGTGGGTTGGCCTTATAAATAGAGGCACGGCGTAAGGCATCTGCACAACCACACACCACCTCAACGAGAGCCTGTCTTGGTAGGACAAGAACATTTGAATGTATTTCAGCTTTTCATTTTGTTTTTGAGAGTTTGTTCTATATCTCATCAAAATGGAGAACGTATGTCAATGTACAGACAACGATGACAGGCAGTCAAATGCTATCCTTTTCAACATCCTCAGTCAAGACAATGACAAGTCAAGCCACAACAACCTGAACTACAACTTGATGCCTCATAGATGCAACTGCGAGATGCGACGGACAGTGTGCTTGAAAAGTCCAGCAGACATTTGCCAAGAGGCATCGGGAGTGCTGGTGAAAACAATTCACTTTATGAAGAATTTACCTGCCTTCAACCAACTCCCACCGAACGATCAACTATCGCTCCTCCAAAGTTGCTGGGCGCCACTCTTTATTTTGGGTCTGGCCCAGGAAGGCATGAACTTTGACGTCATCGACACCCCTGCCGATAGCATGCTGAAAAGAATCCTCTTGAATTCTCAAGAGAGCTCAGAGACGGAAAGAGAGCAGCCCACCTTGGCTGGAGTGAACAAACTCAAGTCATGCCTCAAAAAGTTCTGGAGTCTGGATTTAAGTCCAAAGGAGTACGCATACCTCAAGGGCATCATGATATTTAACCCAGGTGAGGTTTGCCTTAAAGCTTCAATATTTCAACCAGTCAATGGAAGTGCTTGTTCGGTAGGGATTTTACATCCCCACAGCTGCTTGATAATCTAATAAGCCTCCCTACATACAAAATTCAAACATGAAATAAGGCTTGTTAAGGGCTTGTCCCCACTGTCGACTCAACGCAACAACACATCAAATACCTTCAGTGAATCCAGCTGACCAGTAGGGTTACAAAAAACCAATTGCAATGTCATATATAACTGAACAGTACTGTACTGTACCACTGTGTATAAAATGTAGATTGTCCACTCATGATACATTTCTATCCTCCTCAACAGATGTGAAAGACCTAAAGGCAGCTATATTCGTGGAGGGCTTACAGCAGGAGGCTCAGCATGCTCTGAGGGAGGTGGTCCAACCACTCCACCCCGGGGACCAAGGCCGCTTCGCTCGCATCCTGCTCGCGGCCTCCATGCTCAAGACCATCACACCCAACCTCATCACTGAGCTCTTCTTCCGTCCTGTCATAGGCCAAGCAGATCTGCTGGACTTCCTGGTCGATATGCTATTCTGCAGGTAGCTACTGTATAGCTGATATACAGAGACCTGATATAATTTCCCGCTGGGAAAATAAAGTTGAAACTTGAACTTGAGGGGTTTGGGCTCCCACTGTGAGGGACATTGAGCCCCCAGGACTGAGTTGGGGTGTCTGGTCATGTGGTTAAGAGATTGACAAATAAGTGCTCATCGTAATGGGGAAACAAAATAAATGTGTATTCTTTATTCGAAGAAACACTATCCCTGTTAGGTTTTCATGTCTGACCAAATAGGAAAAATTATATATTTTAAATATGAGAACAGTTTGCTATTGTTTACATCCAACTATGAATTAGCAACATTTACTGTATATTTGCAAAATATTGGGTAGAAAATTGAGGTCACAATGGCTAGTAGTTATAACAGAGATTTTACTGGTTATATCAGACAGGCTACACTACAGTCTTACAATATGCATTCCTTCAAATCATGTATATTGTGCAGAATGCTGTCAAGATACATTGTTTGTTTTGTGTATGTTTGCATGAATAATGTAAATAATTTCTGGGACTGCCTCCAGAATATTTTTATAAATATATTTATATACAATTATTGTGTTATGTCTTTACAATTTGGAATATGGTTTGTGAGACAAGCATACAAACAGTAGATTAAACATCCCCTGTTCAAGAGGTCTATATTACAGTAGGCATTGCCATTCAAGGAGCTCTTCAAGCTCAATTTAAACATATCTCTTCTAAAGTAACTACTAATAAGCAGTGCACTGGAATGATATCTGCAGGATTCAAAGCCCACATTCTCCCCCCTAATCATTGGGTTAGAGTGAATCTGTGTTGGGAATTGGGAATGAGTGGAGTGGAGCATCAGTGATGTTTTCATACATAGACAAGACTATCACAGTAGTGTGAGAGTGCTCCTCAAGTCTCCAACTTCCTGCTCCAGTTCCTGTTGATTCATATTGTGTTTGAACCCAAGTTACAGTAAGCTTTATCTGTATTACCTCACTGGTACAGAGGGCACTTTGGAAGGCGGTTTACCTGCTGGGTGCCTGGTACCGTCATCTTGCTGCCCCTCTCCTCTCACGAGTCAAACCCCTCCCCCCAAGGTGACGGTGTGGAGTCAATGACACAGCGGTGGCTCACCGCAGCAACGAGAGACAGCCTCGATGGAACTGCATAGTGACTGTCTCAACAGTCAATAACAGTCACTAAGCTCTCCTTACCATACCAATAAGATATGAGGAGCAATAATATTTTCAGTCTAATGAAGCCAAGGTCAAGCTTGAACGACAAATGTCACAGTGTTCTATATATCTAAATAAAGAATACAATCTTAACATATGTAGAGTGTCACACCATCTAGCATTAGGTTGTGATTTAGTTTCCCTAGACTGGACCTGTGAACAACTTTTCACAAAAAAATTAAGGTAAATGTGTGATAAATTGTATTTATTTTATTTTACGGTTGTTTTTTTTATTCAAGTACAGTGCTACCGAACAATAAGTATCTTACTGCTCTTTGAATGCACAGTACAGAGTGTTTATTTATGCAGCAATAAAGACAGATTAATCAGATCTCAAGGATATATTATACATTATTTTATTCCTTTGTATTCCCAAATTAGAATAGACATTTTTACATCGCAATTCACAAAAGCAAAACCCTATGTCGAAACCAAGAAAAAGGCTTTGGAGCCAAGGGATATGTCTCCAGAAAACATTTCAAAAATATATAATAAATGCATGTTCAAATCTTCCTAACATAATTTAATGTAGCTAACAGTAAAAGTAATAAAATCAGTAAAGGACTTACACAATCAATACTGTTTCAGTAGAGAACATGGCATCTTCAAGAGAGAACTGCGAGTGAGGAGGAGCAGGACATCAGCCCAAGACTTGGAGCTCTGTCGCCTCCATGCCTGAAGAAACCTCTGGTTTTTGGAGGTCCCTCATTTTGGTGTAAACACCAACTATGACAACCATTAAGGGCAGTGCCACACAGAGCCCTATGCAACTGATTGACATCACAGAGAGAGGACTTTGGTCTGAGAATGTTGGGGTGAAGTCAAGGAAGGTCAGGAGAGGCTTTAGATCTGCACTGGTGTCGATGAAGAGATCGACAGGACAGAGAGATAAACCAGACCATCCCCTTATTTTGGGCCATATTCCGTAGGGTAATGTTGACAGGTGTACCGTCCAGCATCCTCATCTTTGATATTATCAACAACCAGAGCGCAGCCAGGCCCCACTCTCAGTCTCTCTGCTCTTTCTGTATTTTCAACACTGATCTTCCCACATGAGACCACTTCAATAACACTCTGAGATCCAGCTCTGTGGAACAGCCACTTAGTTGAGGAACAATCACCTTTAGGATACAAAGCAGTAAGGACTGCCCGCTCCATGATCTCGCCATCACGGTTGACAACTCCATTGTGTCCTCTTCCCAGAGTGCAAAGAACCTTGGCGTGACCCTGGACAACACCCTGTCGTTCTCCGCTAACATCAAAGCGGTGACCCGATCCTGCAGGTTCATGCTCTACAACATTCGTAGAGTATGACCCTACCTTACACAGAAAGCGGCACTGTCATGAGCCCTCTCACTCCACCGGGTTACCACCTTAATGTGTTTCCACTATCTTCCACTCTGCTCATCTCTCTCTCTCTACTCAGCCTAACGAGCTCCACCTGTCCCTGCTCTGCTCGGCTCTAATTACTCTGCCAGCTGCGCTGCATTACCCACTAACCTCTCCCAGTATTTAAAGTCCTGTCTTTCAGCTCTCCTTTGTCAGATCGTCTGCAAAGCTCACACCCGGAACCTGTGTGCTCGCTTCTGGCTCACCCTTGTTTTGTGACCCCGGACCTGCCTGATGCTTGGATACTCTTCTGCCCCAGGAAAACCAGACCTGCTTTCTGCCATTACGACTCCTGACTACTCTTCGACCCCGGTAACTCTGACCAGCCTTCTGCCTTGCTACAACGTATTTGGATTTCCCCTTGAACTGTACTTCTGCCTGTTTTCATCCGCCCCGTTGTGTCTGTGTTTCCCCCCCCCAGGACTTCTGGACCACCAACCACCGCGTCATCGGACGCATCGCTGCCACTGGGGGAGGCACAGACCCAGCACATTGGACGGGATAACCCCTGGAGCCTTCACTCACTCCCCTACTTCCCTTTTCCCTTAAGTTTAAATAAACTTTCTGGTGTGACGCAATTGTGGTCCTCTTGTCGTCTGTCTGAACCGTGACAGTACGATCTGACCATCATGGACTCAGCGCACACTTCCCCCGACATGGAAACCGAAGGACCTGAGCAACCCACCGCCATGCTACGCCTGGAACACACTGAGAGAGAGCTGGGCCGCATGAGCGGCGACATCACCTCTCTGCTTCAGGTCACGGCACCAACAGCATCAGCAGTTCCAGCAGCACCAGCAGCAGTCCCAGCAGCAGCAACAACTCGCCAGGATCATCCAACTCCTCTCACCAACCTTACCCCAGCCAGTCTGCCCACCAGCCCTGCCTCCGAGTTACCTGCCCGGGTCATTTCAGCCGCTGCCCGGAACCCAAGATTGGAAACCCCGAGCGGTTCAACGGCGATTCTACCCAGGTCCGGCCATTCCTGACTAGCTGCCGACTTCAGTTCTCCTTGCAGCCAAGGACCTTCGCCACGGAGGGGGCTAGGGTCGGGTATGCCATCACTCACCTGACGGGCCGAGCTCGACTCTGGGGAACAGCAGAGTTCGAACGTCAAACCCCCGCATGTGCAACCTTCGACCTGTTTGCTGAGGAGATGCTGAAGGTGTTTGACCTGGATTCACCAACCGCAGAGGCGTCTCGTGAACTGTTCAGTATTCGACAAGGCAGACGTACAGTCGCAGACCATTCCATCGACTTCCGAACCCTGGCAAGACGAAGTTCTTGGAACACACCATCGTTGGTGAGACGCTGTTCTTCCATAGCTTGGCTGACTATATCAAGGACGAGTTGGTCTCCCATGAACTGCCTTCCACTCTTGATGAAGCCATCGCACTGACTGTCCGGATCGACAGAAGGATACAGACCCGTCGTCGTGAGAGGGGGGCGCCAAGGTCCACCAACTACCGGCGACTCGGAGAGATCCGACTGGGCTCCTGTCAGCTACTGCCACTCACCTAAGTCAGCTTGATCAGTCTGAGCCTATGGAGATTGGGCGAGCCTCTCTCACTCCTGCAGAGCGCCAGCGCCGCTTCACCTCAAACCTCTGCCTCTATTGTGGAGGTGATGGACATCGTGTGGTAACCTGCCCTTCTAAAAGCCGAAGCTCACCGGGCATAGGGGGAGTCCGGTTGAGCTCAATGACCATCCAGTCCTCCGACCGCAAACCCTTGCTGCAAGTTCACCTCCGCCTCTCTGACTCTACTCACACCCTGGCTGCTCTGGTGGATTCTGGCGCCGAAGCCAACATAATGGACATCAAGCTGGCACGCCAACTGGGACTGGAGAACCTCCGTTTGACACCTCCTATTCCTGCCCGGGCACTGGACGGACACTTACTCGGATCGGTCACTCATGTCACGGCCCCGGTCTTGATGGGTCTGTCCGGGAAACCATCAAGAAACTATCCAGTTTCACCTGCTCCCCTCTCCAGGCCAACCCCTCATCCTGGGTTACCCATGGCTCCGCCCGGCACAACCCCTCAGCTCGACTGGGTGACCGGGGTGATCAGGGAGTGGGGAGAGGACTGCCACCGTACCTGCCTGCTTGCTGCCGCACTACCCTCGGCCAGTACCTACTAACTCCGCCCCTGACCTCTCCCATGTCCCAGAATGCTACCATGGTCTCAGAGAAGTGTTTAACAAAGCAAGAGCCACATCTCTGCCCCCTCACCGACCGTACGACTGTGCACATCGACCTCCTCCCTGGAACAGCCCCTCCAAGGGGCCGTCTTTATTCGTTGTCTGCTCCTGAAAGAAGGTCCATGGAGGACTACATCAATGACTCTCTGTCCACAGGATTGATCCGTTCATCTTCATCTCCGGCTGGTGCTGGCTTCTTCTTTGTGGGGGAAGAGGGACGGATCTCTTCGCCCCCTGCATCGACTACAGGGGACTCAACGACATCACAGTGAAAACCGTTACCCTCTCCCTCTGCTCACCTCTGCTTTTGAGTTGCTCCAGGAGCCACTGTTTTTACCAAGTTGGATCTCAGAAACGCTTACCACCTAGTGCGGATCCGGGAGGGAGATGAATGGAAGACCGCATTCAATACACCAACAGGCCACTACGAGTATCTGGTTATGCCTTTTGGCCTCACCAATGCTCCTGCTGTGTTCCAGGCTCTAGTGAATGATGTACTGCGGGACATGTTAAACAAGTTTGTCTTCGTTTTACCCTGGATGACATCTTAATCTACTCCAGAAACCTGTCTGAACACACCCGCCATGTCCAGCAAGTCCTTCATCGTCTTCTGGAGAATTCCCCTCTACGCCAAGGCAGAGAAATGTGAGTTTCACGTCAAGACAGTGGCCTTCCTGGGGTACATAGTGGCAGAGGGAAGTATCCAAATGGATCCTGCCAAAGTATCAGCAGTCACGTCATGGCCAGTTCCGGGAGAACAGAAAGAAGCTGCAACAGTTTCTGGGGTTTGCTAACTTCTATAGAAAGTTTATCCGGAACTACAGTACCGTTGCTGCCCCTCTCACTGCTCTAACCAGCACCAAGCAACCCCTTCACCTGGACCCCAGCAGCCGACAAGGCCTTCAGTACCCTCAAGGTAAGGTTCACCTCCGCTCCCATCCTCCAGATGCCTAGCGTGGACCGGCAATTCATTGTGGAGGTGGACGCCTCGGATGTGGGAGTTGGTGCTGTGATTTCTCAGTGGGCTGCGGAGGATAGGAAGCTCCATCCCTGTGCCTTTTTCTCACGTCGGTTGTCCCCCTCTGAGTGCAATTACGACATAGGAACCGAGAGCTGCTGGCTGTGAAGCTTGCCTTGGAGGAGTGGCGTCACTGGCTGGAGGGGTCCACCATTCCATTTCTCGTTTGGACCGATCATAAGAACTTGGAGTACATCCGCACGGCCAAACGGTTGAACTCCAGGCAGTCCCGCTGGGCCCTGTTCTTCACCAGGTTTAATTTCACTCTGTCATACCGGCCTGGATCACGCAACACCAAGCCAGACGCCCTCTCCCGTCAATTCCAGAAGGATGACAACCCCTCCAAGGATCCTGTGTCGATTCTGCCAAGTCCCTGCATCGTAGCAGCTCTGACCTGGGCTGTTGAGGAACAGGTGCTGGAAGCTCTCCGTAACCAGCCCGGTCCCAGCACTTGCCCAGCTGACCGCCTTTTTGTCCCCGAAAACCTAAGGTCCCAGGTCGTTCAGTGGGGACATGACTCCCGCCTAGCTTGTCACCCTGGCTCCACCCTGCACTTACAACCTGCTCGCCTCAGAGGTTCTGGTGGCCCGCTCTGAGAAAGGATGTCGGGAGTCGTCGAGCCTGCCCCATCTGCAACCAACACAAGTCGTCCTGCCAGCCCCCCAGCCGGATTGCTGCAGCCCTGCCTGTGCCCAGACGTCCCTGGTCTCACATCGCCCTTGACTTTGTCACGGGGCTGCCCCCTTCAAGGGGCAAGACCGTCATTCTCACCATAGTTGACCGATTCGCAAGATGGCACACTTCATTCCCCTCCCCAAGCTCCCAACCGCCAAGGAGACCGCCCAGGTGGTCCTGGAACACGTCTTCCGGATCCACGGACTGCCAAAGGATGTAGTTTCTGACCGTGGTCCACAATTCTCCTCCGCTTTTTGGAAGGAGTTCTGTCACCTGCTGGGAGCCACAGTCAGTCTGACTTCCGGATTCCATCCCCAATCCAATGGGCAGTCAGAGCGGGCAAATCAGGAGCTCGAGAAGGCACTGCGATGCATGACTTCACGCAACCCCCCACTCCTGGTCGCAGCAATTGACATGGGTGGAGTACGCACACAATTCTCTGACCTGCTCTGCCATCGGTATGTCCCCTTTCCAATGTGTTTATGGATACCAGCCTCCTCTATTTGCCAGTCAGGAAGGGGAGGTTACTTGCCCATCTGCACTTGCGTTTGCCCGTCGATGTCGCCGCACCTGGTCACAGGCCCGAGCCACACTTCTCAGATCCGTTGCCAGCTACACTACCGGGGCCAACCGTCGGAGAATCCCTGCTCCCACCTACCATGTTGGTCAAAGGGTGTGGTTGTCGTCAAGGAACCTGCCACTCAGGGTGGAGTCGCAGAAGTTGGCACCCTCGGTTCATTGGCCCATTCCCTATCATAAGAGTGATTAGCCCAACTGCTGTCCGGCTCCAACTGCCTAATTCCATGAGGGTGCACCCCACTTTCCACGTGTCTAAGATTAAGCCCATTCATGAGAGTCCGCTGGTCCCTGCTGCGCCTTGTCCTCCTCCTCCACGGCTCGCCGATGGTGGTCTGGTTTACACCGTCCGCCGCCTGCTTCAGTCCAGACGGAGGGGTAGGGGTCTCCAGTACCTCATTGACTGGGAGGGCTATGGACCTGAGGAAAGGACCTGGGTGCCAGCTAGTCGGATTGTGGATAGGACTCTCATCACCGCCTTCCACCAACGGCATCCTGATCAACCTGCAATCCGTAGGGGCCGCCCCAGAGGGATCCCTAACCGTCCTGCCCGCTCGGCTTCCTGTCCTGTGCCTGATCCTGTCTCGGGACCTGTCCCATCTCCCGACCACGGCCCTCCGGCTTCCTCCGAGGATGAGGGCGTTCGCTCGGGACCGTTCGGAGGAGTTCTAGCCCTCCTCCCGGCTCCCCTCCTCCCGCCCGGCGTGGTGTTGCTCTTGGGACTTCTGGGGCCGTCCCTTGGGGGGTTCTGTCATGAGCCCTCTCACTCCACCGGGTTACCACCTTAATGTGTTTCCACTATCTTCCACTCTGCTCATCTCTCTCTCTCTACTCAGCCTAACGAGCTCCACCTGTCCCTGCTCTGCTCGGCTCTAATTACTCTGCCAGCTGCGCTGCATTACCCACTAACCTCTCCCAGTATTTAAAGTCCTGTCTTTCAGCTCTCCTTTGTCAGATCGTCTGCAAAGCTCACACCGGAACCTGTGTGCTCGCGCTTCTGGCTCACCCTTGTTTTGTGACCCCGGACCTGCCTGATGCTTGGATACTCTTCTGCCCCAGGAAAACCAGACCTGCTTTCTGCCATTACGACTCCTCACTACTCTTCGACCCGGTAACTCTGACCAGCCTTCTGCCTTGCTACAACGTATTTGGATTTCCCTTGAACTGTACTTCTGCCTGTTTTCATCCGCCCCGTTGTGTCTGTGTTTCCTCCCCCAGGACTTCTGGACCACCAACCACCGAGCGTCATCGGACGCATCGCTGCCACTGGGGGGAGGCACAGACCCAGCACATTGGACGGGATAACCCCTGGAGCCTTCACTCACTCCCTACTTCCCTTTTCCCTTAAGTTTAAATAAACTTTCTGGTGTGACGCAATTGTGGTCCTCTTGTCGTCTGTCTGAACCGTGACAGGCACAGGTCCTAATCCAGGCACTTGTCATCTCCCGTCTGGATTACTGCAACTTGCTGTTGGCTGGGCTCCCTGCCTGTGCCATTAAACCCCTACAACTTATCCAGAACGCTGCAGCCCGTCTGTTGTTCAACCTTCCCAAGTTCTCTCATGTCACCCCGCTCCTCCGCACACTCCACTGGCTTCCAGTTGAGGCTCGCATCTACTACAAGACCATGGTGCTTGCCTACGGAGCTGTGAGGGGAACGGCACCTCCTTACCTTCAGGCTCTGATCAGACCCTACACCCAAACGAGGGCACTACGTTTATCCACCTCTGGCCTGCTGGCCCCCCTACCTCTACGGAAGCACAGTTCCCGCTCAGCCCAGTCAGCTATTCGCTGCTCTGGCACCCCAATGGTGGAACAAGCTCCCCCACGACGCCAGGACAGCGGAGTCACTGACCACCTTCCGGAGACACTTGAAACCCTACCTCTTTAAGGAATACCTGGAATAGTATAAAAGTAATCCTTCTACCCCCCCCCATAAAAAAAAGAAGGAAAAAAAAGTGGTTGTCCCACTGGCTATCATAAGTTGAATGCACCAATTTGTAAGTCGCTCTGGATAAGAGCGTCTGCTAAATGAGGTAAATGTAAATGTAAAGTGGCACATGGCAGGCTGATCTTACCTCCAACACTGGAGAGGAATGGATCGATATTGGGTGTTCCACTACCTCCAAAGCCCTCCATAGGATTAGTCCAAAGAAGAGCCGTGCTGATCAGTAGCTCCATCAGAAGTACAGTATGTGAAGTTTATCCCCAGCCATGATCTCTCTGTGCTCTGTGTAGTTGTACCACCACTCTCTCTCTACAGCCCCGATGTCTTCTAATTAAAGGTTAGCACATGACTTACACTTTAGCTTTGACCAATGCGAACTCATCTGACTAAACACAAACCACATAAATGCATTGCGGTTTATGGACTTATCACAGCTGTAATTTCGACAGCTCTTGGCTGATGGGCAGTGACATATTTCAAACTTTACTTATTTGCGACTGATGTCCATGCCATCTATTTTGTGGATCCTGCTCAATGCATTTGGAGGCCACATTTCCAAATGAATGGGAAAGATTGGCACCATCACTCATTCATTTTCGATTTAGGCCTGCATATTTCTCCTAATGCAATAGAGGGACCTATAAAACAAATGATATGGACTCAGGGCAATTTTCAACTATTAAAACCTGAGCATTATTGAGGTTATGAGGTACTACAAGGTTTTCCACAATATACATTGAACAAAAATATAAATGCAACATGCAATACTTTCAAAGATTGTACTGAGTTACAGTTCATATAAGGAAATCAGTAAATTGAAATAAATTCATTAGGCCCTAATCTATGGATTTCACATGACTGGGAATACAGATATGCATCTTTTGGTCACAGATACCTTTAAAAAAAAAGTAGGGGCGTGGATTAGAAAACCAGTCAGTATTTGGTGTGATCACCATTTGCCTCATGCAGCACGACACATATCCTTCACATAGAGTTGATCAGGTTGTTGATTGTGGCCTGTGGAATGTTGTCCCACTCCTCTTCAATGGCTGTGCGAAGTTGCTGGATATTGGCAGGAACTCGAACACACTGTCGTACACAACAATCCAGAGTATCCCAAACATGCTCAATGGGTGACATGTCTGGTGAGTATACAGGCCATTGAAGAACTGGGACATTTTCAGCTTCCAGGAATTGTATACAGATCCTTGCGACATGGTGCCATGCATTATCATGCTGAAACATGAGGTGATGGTGGCAGATGAATGGCACAACAATGGGCCTCGGGATCGTGTCACGGTATCTCTGTACATTAAAATTACCATCAATAAAATGCAATTGTGTTCGATGTCCGTAGCTTATGCCTGCCCATACCATAACCCCACTGCCACCATGAGGCACTCTGTTCACAACGTTGACATCAGCAAACCGCTCGCCCACACAATGCTATACACGCTGTCTGCCATCTGCCCGATACAGTTCAAACCGGGATTCATCCATGAAGAGCACACTTCTCCAGTGTGCCAGTGGCCATCAAAGATGAGCATTTGCCCACTGAAGTCGGTTACGACGCCAAACTGCAGTCAGGTCAAGACCCTGGTGAGGACGACGAGCATGCAGATGAGCTTCCCCGAGACAGTTTCTGACAGTTTGTGCCGCAGACCATCCCACAGGTGAAGAAGCCAGATGTGGAGGTCCTGGGCTAGCATGGTTACACTTGGTCTGCGGTTGTGAGGCCGGTTGGACATACTGCCAAATTCTATAAAACAACACATTTTAGGATGGCCTTTTATAGTCCCCAGCACAAGGTGCACCTGTGTAATGATCATGCTGTTTAATCAGCTTCTTGATACGCCACACCTGTCAGGTGGATGGATTATCTTGGCAAAGGAGAAATGTTCCCTAACAGTGATGTAAGCACATTTTTGCACAAAATTTGTGATCAATAAGCTTTTTGTCCATATGGAACATTTCTGTTATCTTTTATTTCAGCTCATGAAACATGGGACCAACACTTTACATGTTGCGTTTATATTTTTGTTCAGTGTAATTTTACACACTGAGGCCCAAATACTATGACACAAAAGCAACTATTTGTGGAAGCCTTCCATTGACATCAATGCATGATTCTTTACCAAGTTAAGCTCATGTCGCTTCCTGAGCCCTAGAAGTACAATCGCCCCAGACAGAAAACACCTTAGCTTGTAGCTTCCTGAGCCCTAGAAGTACAATCGCCCCAGACAGAAAACACCTTAGCTTGTAGCTTCCTGAGCCCTAGAAGTACAATCGCCCCAGACAGAAAACACCTTAGCTTGTAGCTTCCTGAGCCCTAGAAGTACAATCGCCCCAGACAGAAAACACCTTAGCTTGTAGCTTCCTGAGCCCTAGAAGTACAATCGCCCCAGACAGAAAACACCTTAGCTTGTAGCTTCCTGAGCCCTAGAAGTACAATCGCCCCAGACAGAAAACACCTTAGCTTGTAGCTTCCTGAGCCCTAGAAGTACAATCACCCCAGACAGAAAACACCTTAGCTTCTCTGGGTCAGTGGTATTCCATGCAATCACACTTGTGGATCTCAAGTTCAGATTTCACCGTGAAAAATGGAGAGCATGAAAATGTGATGAATTAGGGGAGACCGGGGCACAAAGTAACACTTTTAGGCTTTTCTTTATTTTGAAAATATTATTTGTGGTAGATTTTATACAAACAACATACATATCTTAGCTACCTACCATTACACACTGTAACAATGTTTCTAGGACATACATCGTTTACAATTAAACCGAAAGTGGCGGAAGTTAAATGCCCCCCTTGTATTTCTTACAGGCCTTTTTTATTTAAAAACAAATCTTTATTCAACTAGGCAAGTCAGTTATGAACAAATTCTTATTTACAATGACGGCCTACCAAAAGGCAAAAGGCCTCCTGCGGTGACGGGGGCTGGGATTAAACATAAATAAATAAATAAAATATATAAGATATAGGACAAAACACACATCACGACAAGAGAGACAACACAACACTACATAAAGAGAGACCTAAGACAACCACATAGCATGGCAGCAACACATGACAACAACATGGTAGCAACACAACATGGCAGCAGCACAACATGATAGCAGCACAAAACATGGTACAAACATTTTGGGCACAGACAACAGCACAAAGGGCAAGAAGGTAGAGACAACAATACATCACGCGAAGCAGCCACAACTGTCAGTAAGATTGTCCATGATTGAGTCTTTGAATGAAGAGATGGAGATAAAACTGTCCAGTTTGAGTGTTTTTTGCAGCTCGTTCCAGTCGCTAGCTACCGCTAACTGAAAAGAGGAGCGACCCAGGGATGTGTGTGCTTTGGGGATCTTTAACAGAATGTGACTGGCAGAACATGTGTTGTATGTGGAGGATGAGGGCTGCAGTAGGTATCTCAGATAGGGGGGAGTGAGGCCTAAGAGGGTTTTATAAATAAATGTCAACCAGTGGGTCTTGCGACGGGTATACAGAGATTACCAGTTTACAGAGGAGTATAGAGTGCAGTGATGTGTCCTATAAGGAGCATTGGTGGCAAATCTGATGGCCTAATGGTAAAGAACATCTAGCCGCTCGAGAGCACCCTTACCTGCCTATCTATAAATTACGTCTCAGTAATCTAGCATGAGTAGGATGGTCATCTAAATCAGGGTTAGTTTGGCAGCTTGGGTGAAATAGGAGCGATTACGATAGAGGAAACCTGGAAACCAAGTCTAGATTTAACCTTAGTCTGCAGCTTTGATATGTTCTGACAGAAGGACATTGTACCGTGTAGCCATACTCCCAAGTACTTGTATGAGGTGACTACCTCAAGCTTTAAACCCTCAGAGGTAGTAATCACACCAGTGGGGAGAGGGGCATTCTTCTTGCCAAACCACATGACCTTTGTTTTGGAGGTGTTCAGAACAAGGTTAAAGGCAGAGAAAGCTTGTTGAACACTAAGAAAGCTTTGTTGTAGAGCAGGGGTGTCAAACTCATTTTAGCTCAGGGGCCACATGGAGGAAAATCTATTCCCAAGTGGGCCGGACCGGAAAAATCATGGTATATATAACTTAAAAACAACAACTTCAGATTGTTTTTGCTGGAGCCTGAGGACAGTGTGTCCAAAATAGTACAAGCACAACATCACTATTAATCATAAAACACGTCAAGTTTATTTGAAAATTCTAAAGAAAAAGAACACAAACACACAATGCCTCAGTGATTAACAGAACTGTTTCACAGATCACAGAACTATATCAGGGGGTCATTTCTCAGGCAGAAATGTAGATAAAAAGAATGAAATCCTGTTCCCCAAACAAGTGCAAGAACCACAGAGTCAAGAATAGGTTAAATATACAAATAAAATAAAATCTATTAAAAACAATAGTACATCAACATAAAAACATATAAACATAAAGCTGGAGCCTGAGGACAGTGTGTCCAAAAGCACAACATCACTATTAATCATAAAACACCTCAAGTTATTTGAAAGTTCTGAGGACAAAGAACACACAAACACACAATGCCTCAGTGATTCACAGAAGTATATCACAGATCACATAACTATATCAGGGTGTCTCATGTAGCACTTTAAGTGGGGTTGCATAGTTTATTTGACTCCTGATACCTGGCATCTTTTAGCTTTCACCAGCGCATCAATATCAGGCGTCACATCCTGAGTGGCAGCCAACTTCAGGATGTGATTCAAGTGCTTGTGCGTGAGCCTTGAGCACAGCTTTGTTTTATTTATGCTCATTACAGAGAAAACTTGCTCACAAAGATATGTGGTTCCAAACATGCACAACAGTTTTGCAGCGAGGGCTGTCAAGTTGGGGTAACCTGGCAAGAGATTCTGATTAAATGTGTCCAAGCCAGCTGCGGCAAATTTGCCCTTCAAATCCGAGTCACACTGCAAGTCTATTATTTCAAGTTGGATGCTGACGGGCAGATCAGAGGGATTCACGGTGAATGGCGAGCAAAAAACGTTGAAGTCTTTCTCCAGTTCACCAAAAATCTGAAAGCGTTGCTCAAACTCCCGTAACAGTCCCGTTATTTTATCTTTGAACCGCTTCATGTCTGCCACATGTTGGGTCGCGCACAAATTTTTCAGACAGGGGAAGTGAGCTGCATCACCACCGGCAAGTTGCGTCTCCCACAATGACAGCTTCAACTTGAAAAAACGTATGCTGTCATAATACTGCGTGACAACTTTGTTGCGCCCTTGCAGCTGTTTGTTCAAGTTATTCAGGTGCTCTGTAACATCCACCATAAATGCAAGGTCCTGCATCCATTCTGCGGAATGGAATTCTAACACTGTTCAATTTCTTCTCGTAAATCAAAGAAACGCCTCAGCACCTCGGCTTAACCATCTTACCTCAGTGTGGTATGGCAGGCCATAGATGTGGTCTTTCTCTCTGAGAAGGCTGTCAAACTGACGGTGATTCAGGCTTCTGGATCGGATGAAATTAACAGTTTGGATGACCACCTTCATGACGTTATCCATCTTTAATGACTTGCAACACAAAGCCTCCTGGTGCAAAATACAGTGAAAAGTCAAAAAATCACGTCCTCCATTTGCAGATTGCACTTTCTCTCTGAACTTTGTCACAACGCCTGCTTTTTTCCCGATCATTGAGGGCGCACCATCTGTAGCCAGGCTGACAGCGCGGGACCAGTCCACTCCGACCCTGTCCAGCGCGCCCGACGAGTGCGGTAAAAATATCAGCTGCTGTCGTTGTATCTGTCATCGGCACCAACTCCACGAACTCCTCGGTGACGGTCAATGTGTCATCAACTCCGCGGATGAAAATGGCCAGTTGTGCAACATCTGTAATGTCCGTGCTTTCATCAATTGCAACCGAAAACGTAATAAATGACTTTACTTTTTGCTTCAACTGGCTGTCCAAATCCACTGAAAGATCGGAAATCCTGTCTGCAACTGTGTTTCTTGTCAGGCTGATATTTACAAAAGCCTGACGCTTTTCAGGGCACACAATCTCAGCTGCCTTCATCATGCATGTTTTTACAAATTCACCCTCACTAAATGGTTTTGAAGCCACTGCGATTTCATTAGCAATGAGGTAGCTAGCTTTCACTGCAGCGTCACTGATGTCTCGGCTGTGAGTAAACACAGACTTGACCTACTTGCTCTGCCCCGGTATAAACAGTTTGCTTGCTTAACACAATTGCTATTGGAACAGCAGTTTATTTTATTGAAAAATTGCAGCGCATTTTTATACTTTACAAAATCATCTCGCGGGCCGGATTAAACCCGTTTGCGGGCCTGATCCGGCCCGCGGGCCGGACGTTTGACACTCCTGTTGTAGAGCGTTCAACACAAAATCCGGGGAGGGGCCAGCTGAGTATAAGACTGTATCATCTGCATAAAAATGGATGAGAGAGCTTCCTACTGCCTGAGCTATGTTGTTGATGTAAATTGAGAAGAGCGTGGGGCCTAGGATCGAGCCTTGGGGTACTCCCTCGGTGACAGGTAGTGGCTGAGACAGCAGATGTTTTGACTTTATACACTGCACTCTTTGAGAGAGGTGGTTAGCAAACCAGGCCAAAGACCCCTCAGAGACACCAATACTCCATAGCGGGACCACAAGAATGGAATGGTCTACCGTTTCAAAAGCCAATAAAAATAGCAGCACAACATTGCTTAGAATCAAGGGCAATGGTGATATCCTTTAGGACCTTTAAGGTTGCGGTGACGCATCCATAAACTGAGCAGAAACCAGATTGCATACCAGAAAGAATACTATAGACAGCATGAAAGCCAGTCAGTTGACAAGTTTTTCCAACACTTTTGATAAACAGGGCAAAATAGAAATTGGCCTATAACAGTTAGGATCAGCTTGATCTTCCCCTTTAAATAAAGGACGCACCGTGGCTGCCTTCCAAGCAATGGGAACCTCCCCAGAGAGGAGAGACAGGTTAAAAATGTCAGAGCTAGGCTTGGCGATGATAGGGGCAGCAACCTTAAAGAAGAAAGGGTCTAAACCATCTGACCCAAATGTTTTTTGGGGGTCAAGTTTAAGGAGCTCCTTTAGCACCTCGGACTCAGTGACAGGGGCAGGGGGAAAAGAGGGAGGAGCATTGGGGCTAGTCGCATTAGAAGGGGTGGGAGATGAGAAAATGTTGGACGGGCAATGAGGCATGGTTGAGTCAAATAGGAATCCTGACTTAATGAAGTGGTGATTAAAGAGCTCAGCCATGTGCTCTTTGTCAGTAACAACTGCATCATCAACATTAAGGGACATGGGCAGCTGTGAGGACGATGGTTTATTCTCCAGGTCTTTAACCGTTTTCCAGAACTTCTTGGGGTTTGACCCACAGAGAGAGAACTGCTCCTTAAATAACTAACTTTGGCCTTCCGGATAGCCTGAGTGCACTTACTTCTCATTTGCCTGAACGAGAGCCAGTCAGCCTGAGTATGCGTGTGCCGAGCCTTTCGCCAAATGGAATTCTTGAGGTGGAGTAACTCTGCCAGATCACGGTCGAACCAGGGACTGAACCTGTTTTTAATTCTCATTTTCTTTATGGGGGTGTGTTTGTTAACAATACCACTAAAAATATCAAAAAATAAGGTCCAAGCGTCTTCAACAGAGGGGATCAAGCTGATTCTATACCAATTTACAGAGGCCAGATCATGAAGGAAGGCTTGCTCATTAAAGTTTTTTTAGCAAGCGTCTATGACAAATCAGGACAGGTCGTTTCACTGAGCAGCCATTACGAACACAGTGATCACTAAGGTCATCACAGAAACACCAGACTGATACCTATCAGGATTATTTGTGAGGAGAACATCAAGGAGAGGAGCCTTTTCTGGGTGTTTTACTTTGTGCCCCGGTCTCTCCTACCCTGAGCTACTGTATAATTAAAAGATGCATATTGTCTACATCTGAATGTGTTGTTTTACAACGTTATAAACATACAGACCAGACTAGATTCAATCCGATCTGCCCTTTTCGGCTATGCACCTTTTAAAGGCAATGTTTCCGTGTTGGCGGGGACTGCATTCACGGTAAACGCTGCATATGTCGGATCAATCGGAAATTACCGTTGAATGTAAATCGCGCTATAACGTGGAGCTTCCGTGGTCCGGATTGAATCTAGGCCCTAGTCCCCCAGCCAAAAACAGTACTGCTTTGTCCCAGTTTACTGTTCCCACAGTATCTTGCTATGACATTGGCATTCACATGAAATAAACGTCACTCACCACCAACTATTTTCTGAAGATGTGAATGATCTTATGTTATCTATAGAGAGTGATGAGAGAGGTGCTGTCACCCCAGTTTCTTTTTATGCACACCCACAAAGTAGAAGTGGTCCACATCACTTACTGTAACACCCTCTGAAAAAAGTGATATTCTCTAATCTCCAATAGGTGGAATTTGTGCTGATTGAGATCGAATGCTTTGATAAATAGGAATGATTCTTGCTACCGCTTTTGTGTGCACTCACAGGGCATCATTCCTCACCCACCTTCTATAAGACTTCATAACCAAATGTCACTTATGACAATAATCTACAGTCAGGTCCAAAATTATTGGCACCCTTTATAAAGATAAGCTATATTGTATGCTAAACAAATTGGGAGATTTTATTATTTTATACTAATACAATTGCTCAGAGAAAGAGATTTTATTCAGCAAGTAATATCATTTTTCATTTTTTAAGATGGATGCCAATAATGTTGACCCCTCTGTTTTCAATACCTCAACTTGCGAGGATAACGGCACTGAACCTTTTTCTAAAACGTTTTATGAGATTGGAGAACACTTTGGGAGTGTGATTAGAAGGAGTCAGGTGCAGGAGGGTAAATCACCGAATACAGAGTTCATTCCGTCGTACACAGTTGCGCTGGATAGCGACAACAAAATACAGGCACAGGGGAATAATCTACCCTGGCAATACAAGGTACGGGTAGCTCCACCGAGCTACACTCAACTCACATAAACAATCACCCACAATGACAAGGGGGCAGAGGGAACACTTATACACTGACTAATGAGGGGATAAGAACCAGGTGTGTGTAATTGACAAGACAAGACAAATGGAGTGATGATAAATGAATCGGCAGTAGCTAGTAAGCCGGTGACGACGAACGCCGAAGCCTGCCTGAACAAGGAGGGGAGGCAGCCTCGGCAGAAGTTGTGATAGGGAGGGATCTTAGGCCATTCCTCCATACAGAATCTTTCCAGATTCTTGATATCCTTTGCGTGGTCCTTGCGTGGTCCTCTGTAGCTCAACTGGTAGAGCACGGCGCTTGTAACGCCAAGGTAGTGGGTTCGATCCCCGGGACAACCCATACACAAAAATGTATGCATGCATGACTGTAAGTCGCTTTGGATAAAAGCGTCTGCTAAATGGCATATAAAAAATAAAAAATAAATCCTTCGTCTGCGCTTATGGACTGCCCTCTTCAATTCAAAACACAGGTTTTCAATGGGGTTCAAGTCCAGAGACTGAGATGGCCATTGCCAAATGTTGATTTTGTGGTCAATTAACCATTTTGATGTGTGCTTGGGGTTATTTTCTTGCTGAAGATCCACTTGCTGCCAAGTTCCAGCCTCCTGGTAGAGGCAACCAGGTTTTTTGCAAAAATGTCCTGGTAAAGTTAATGATGCCATTGACCTTAACAAGGGCCCCAGGACCAGTGGAAGCAAAATAGCCCCAAAACATTGAAGATCCACCACCATATTCTACAGTAGGTATGGGGTTATTTTCTGCATATGCATCTTTCTTTCAATGCCAATCCACCACTGGTGTGCATGGCCACGGAGCTTTATTTTCATGTGATCTGAGCATAGCACCGGTTCCAATCCAAGTGCCAATGTCGTTTAGCAAACTCCAGGCGTTTACATTTGTTGGATTACCTGAAAATAGAGGTCTTTGGCCACGCACACCAGTGGTGGGTTTGGCGTCGAAAAGAAAGGATGTCACGCTGCCTGCTTAGCGAGTACCACTTCCTCCTGATTCGGCTCATACCAAAGCTCGAACCCAGGACCTCTGACAAAGACCTCACCTCCAGCCTCACCTCTTTTTTTAGATTAGATTAATTTATTAGTCACATGCACAGGGTCGCAGATGTAATTGCAGCGTACTGTGATGAACAATTATATGTTGGGGCTTTTCTATTTTACATTTCTGTGTTCTATGATTGTGCTTTTCTAATCACAGTTTTCTGTGTTCATGCAAGTGACCTGATTGAGCGAATCCTCACTATCAGTATCTGCAATTAGGCAGTACGCCCAGACCTTTGTTTTGAGAATGAAAGATATAATAATATGCCATTTAGCAGACGCTTTTATCCAAAGCGACTTACAGTCATGTGTGCATACATTTTTACGTATGGGTGGTCCCGGGGATCGAACCCACTACCCTGGCGTTACAAGTGCCATGCTCTACCAATTGAGCTACAGAGGACCACTCAGTTTCAAGGTTTCAGCTTAGAGAAGAAGCCTCGTGAGGTATTGGTCTGTCACATGCATGACCCAGTATTGGTCGGTCACATGAATGAAGCAAACGTTAATGAATTAATTATGAATAAGCTAAACCATGCAAATATGACTTGTCTGCAGTATATAAGAGAACTAACGGGACTGCCCCGAGAGAGCTCCTAACAGACGTTCACTATGGTGCATCAAGTTTGTTGGAACCTCTCCAGTTAACTGTTAATAAACAATGATTCATTTAAGATTTACTTCGAGTGTCCCTGTGTAAGAATTTCCACGACAGTACAGTGAAATCCTTAAGTGCCGAGCTCCAACAGTGCAGGTCAAAAAGAGAAGTGAATGAAACAATAATACAAATAATAATCATATATACACTGAGTATACCAAACATTAGGAACACCTTCCTAATATTGAGTTGCACTGAGTTGTGTCAGATATTACTGCCATTTGTATTTGTATTTATTATGGATCCCCATTAGTTCCTGCCAAAGCAGCAGATACTTTTCCTGGGGTCCATCAAAATTAAGGCAGTTATATACAATTAAAAACATTACATTATATTTCACAACACATTGGTAATAGAAGTGACTATGTGTGTATGTGTTCACCGAAACATGTATGGAGCCAGCACATGGAGACTTCCAAGATGAGTCCAGACTGACATACATGTACGGGCGAGACCTGGCACTCTGCATAAACATTTTACTAGACACAACTTTTAATTGTAGTCTTTTTTTATTATTGAATTTAATGGTATCAGTCAATATGGGGAGGGAGAAACCCTGTGTGTTCTGCACCAGGATCAGGAAACTCCTGTTGTATATGGAATACCACACAGGAAGATATAACCACTCCGACATGTTTGCCAAGGTAGCCCCATTACCACCACACAGAATTGTCGATAGGCACAGTACCAGTATCGGTTGGGAATGACAATGAAAGGTGCACATTGTTATATTAGCAGAACACTGCTTCTATGGTATTATGTAAAGGGTTGTTTATTCTACATGGACCTGTTACTACATTTGAAAGTTATCAAAACACATAGTTTAGAATATCTACATAAATTCAGCAATTGCATTCTTCTCATATTGCTCTGTAGGCTACTGACCTATTATTTAAAGCTTCCTCCGGCATCTTACCATACATCTGCCTGTAGTTATTAAACTCAACCTGCAGGAGGTTTGTTTGTGATTGAGTGGGGAGAAACAGCTGCGGGCAAGGTTCTGACAGATAGGTGTGTCTTGGTGTGTCAAGGACACACCCAAGAAACACCCATAATCAAACCACACACCCAAGCCAACCCAAAAACAAGGCCAAATCAGCAGGTGCAGTTCCCCTTTAAGCTGGAGCAGGTCAACAATTTTCAGTTATTGTGGTACGCTGCTCCCTCCTGTGGTCATTTAAACTGACACCAGGGCAAGAAGGGTTTGGATGTAACCTGCATTAGGTTAACGTTTTTAACACAATTCAATCCTTCCAAACATAATCATACATACATGAATCGAGACCATAAACTCAATGACACGTAAATCTGTTATCCACAGCAAACTTGGGGTCTTTGTATGCTTATTGAAATATGTCAACATCCAAGGAGAGAAGAGACATTCTCTGTGCCATTCGGTTTAGAGAAGGCATGTATACGGTCATGTGACCTCGCATGAGGTGTCAGTTGTGAAATAACTATAATTTACATGACACCTCACACAGGTAGAACTGGAATGGAGAGGGGGCAGATAGCCAGGGAAAACAGAAACGAACCACAACAGAGCTTCGGGACACATTTCTTCATAGTGCACCCCTCCTTTGCGATGAACTACTCAGGACAAACAGCATGATTTTATCTCCTCTTGTCAAAACCAGTCAAACGAGTTACTCCTTTTTCACTGAGGGCGGAAATAGACTGACGACACACTGACCTGGGGGGAGAAGGCTGACAACACAGTAATTTGAGAGACGGGGAGAAATACAGAGAGTGCTGAAAAAGTAGCCCAACAACATTGCACAAACATGTTGCTGTGACAGGGAGAGCAGGCAAAACAAGAATGCAGGAGTAGTTAGTGTTGAAAGAATATACAGCGATGCCCGTTAACACATTACATGGGAAGGAAAGAGTGAAATCTTGACAATAAAATACCAGTACAGGCTTCTTAGAAATGTAGTAGCCTACATTAGATCTTTCTTCTGCTGCATAGCTGACCGTTAACATACATCTGATCGAATGACAAATTAGAGACTAACCCAACATCAAATACACAAACTCCCAAGTCTTCCCCAATAATACATATCTGTGCATAAACAGAGTAATTCTCAAGACTCAATGGACTGAATCCATCCTTGAGATCTGTGTTTAACTCAAGTCAAGCATTGGTGTCAATGGAAATCTCATGAACAGATCTCAAGTTAGGATGCAGTCCAATGTGCATACCGAAACAATAAGCATACTCTATTAGATTTAAGTTAACTATAATATATATATATAAATAAATTATAGAACAGTTTATTAAACAGTAGCAAGATGGCATAAACAGGCAAGGGGATTCATTCCTTTTTTTATTTGGATAAAAATGTAACTATACATTGACTTTTCTTTTTTTTTAATTGATCCAATGCCCCATTTCCAAAATAGATGTTTAGACAAACCAAGAAGCAAAGTTTACTTGGAAAAAAGTTTTGTAAAAAAAGAACTCCTTTAGACACTGAATGTAAAGTATGAAGCTAAGCCTGCTACTGGGTCCAAATGGCAGGGTGTCAATCTGCCCTAACGCACTGTCACACACAGTCACGCACGCACACAGTCACGCACGCACACACAGTCACGCACGCACACACAGTCACACACACTAAAACAGGGACGGTTACGCATTATGGTCAGTCACTTTACTGAGGACTGAGTTAAAATGGCATGGAGTGATTTTAGTGTCTCTGCTTGGAGTGGCAAGGCAACAACATAACTGGTATAAAAACAACTTGCAACATAGCACGCAAATACACAATAAAAGTCCATCGTTTTCTTCCCCTGTAAAAAAAATAAAATAATCCCTTGTTTTTCCGATGTTCAGATATGTGCCAATTGGGCACCCGTAGAGTGGTGCCACCATTTCTCCCTTCCCCCTTGTAAGCAGGCCTGAGTCCCACTCACGGATGGTTCCATGGTGTGGAAGGACATGCTGATTCCACACCAGAGTGAGGAGATGGCTTCAATAGTCCAACACTTAAGATCCTCTCTGTCACTCTGTCCTTATATTACAGTTCCAGGGAAGCATGACAGTGTTGGAGGAATGACAGGAAAGCATGACAGTGTTGGAGGAACAATAGGCTGATGAACAAACATTTCCCACTATCACACAACAGCCAGCCCCAGTTCGGTTGAGGCCCTTGATAAATGTTGTGCCCTGGACGTTGTGTTGACCTTGTCATGACGTTCAGAGGACGTGCAGCAGTGGGGCCCCTGACGAGTCGGTCTCTGTGTCATGCTGGTTGGGAGAGTAGGCTGTAGCTGAGCTGGAGGAGTAGGCTAGGAGGCCAAGAATAGAGAGACATGTACCAGCCAGTATTGGAATGACAGGCAGACAGACTACAAGGTATAACAATATTTGAAGTCACCACTTTAAAATGATAACTGATTACTGACCCACACTATACCATATGGACCGGTTTCCTGGACACAGATTAATCCCAGTCCTGGATTTAAAAGCCATTTCAACAGATTCTCCATTGAGCAGTTTTAGATCCAGGACTAGGTTTAATCTGTGTCCAGGAAACCAGCCCTTTATCAAATAAAGATAGAAAATGACATTCTGACAGCTGCTTCTGATATCCTGGCACACTCCCACAGTGTGAAAACACCAATGTTCCTCCATTCAAAAGGCACTGTAACAAGACTCCCTTTCACCTTCCATTCTCACCACTGTACAACTAAAAAAAGCTGTAATCGGTGTTACTCCCCTTATTACATAATAAACCGTCGACCATTATGTGGCAGGTATTTAATGTGACCTGATACACTGCCGGAGGGGGGCGGTATGCACCCACACTACCACCTACCCTGAGCAAATAGGGAACCTGAGATGGGATGCAAGGGGTGTATAGGGTGGCAGAGGAGGAGGAGGAGGAGGAGGAGTAATAGCCAGGAGAAAACAGCACACAGAAAAAGAAGGAATGCGAAGGCTTTTATTCTCCAGGAGTCACATCAAAGCATGGTATGCCACTGGAGAACAGAGAAGCGGTTAGAAAACGCCTGCAGCTGCGTTGAACATAGAGCCCCTCAGCTACCATGACTTACAGGAACAGTCAGTCAGCCCAGAGGTTAAGCCTACTACCTCTGCTGCCCCATAGAACCCAGGGTTGTGTTCATTAGGGCACGCAGCTAGAAATGTTTTAAAACCTTTTTTTTTTTTTTAAGTCTAGCTAGTCCTTCCCTGTTCGTCAGTTTTCTTCCATTTGATGCCTAAATGAACATTGCCCAGGACAAGTAAATGTAACCATTCCATGAGCCACAACAAGGAAACAATGTGTTATTATTTGGAAAACATGTTTTATCGGATCAGATATGATAGAGTATTTCCAGCGTAGAACAATTACACAAATGCTACAGAACCCGCCATACTGTAAAGGCAATACTGTATATAGATGCTGGCTCAGATTCAATATATATCTTATACAGTATAACATATATGGTATGGGGAAGTACAGGGTCTTGATATAGTAGTAGAGACTAGGGCACGTTTTGAAAAAGCATCTCAGAGGAGTACTGATCTAGGATCAGGTACCATATAATCTCATTCATTATGATATAAAATACTAAACTGATCCTATATCAGCACTCGTACTGTGAGACTTTGTGAATTCAAGTCCAGAAGTACTTACTTCTTCCACTGTAGTGCCTCATCTTCCTGGCTAGTTCGTCCGACTGGGTCAGCTCCGACACTTTCACCTCAGGCTCCACTGTGGTAAAAACACAATGTAGAGTTACTCAAACATAGATGTATATGAATGAATAGAAAATGGAGACTCAATGATATCGAAGAGGTGAGACAACGAACACTAGCGAACCAAAAGCATTTCAGCAGAGTCATCTATGGGGATGTGACTGACTATATCATTTTGGTATGCAACAGAAACATGTGAAGCAAGAATAGGGGGGGAAGTGTGTGGTTAAAGGGGAAAGTCATGAGGAATAAAATTCATTGTTGGATTTTCTCACTTAAATTGAAAGACAAAACTTTGTGTCACCCTTATTCTAGCAAGACCCTCAATACCTGAAATGCACTAGTTATGTTGAATGTATACATGAATGTAGTAACCCTCTCTTACTCTCACTGCTGTTAAATGTGTATGTCATTGTTTCATTGCCACTGTCAGGAAGGAGGGTCCCTCTGTCGTTCCTCCCGTTTGCTCGCGGCTGCTGGTGCACTGGCTCCTGGGAGTTGGAGTTTTTGTTCTTCTTGGCTTTGCGTGTGCTGATGCGGATCACACCATGCACCAGCCTGCACTCTGCCTCCTGCTGCTCCAGGTTGTAGTCCTGAGCAATGCTGCTGATCAGCTCGCTGATCTCATTGGTCTTCCTTGAGAACGACGAGTCAGATGTGCACTTGGCCAGTTGGTCGATCTGGTGCAGCGCGTAGAGCTCTAGAAGTTTCTTAGTGATGAGCGAGTCGATGTCCGTGCCGCTGTCGCTCAGGTCGTCCAGATCCAGGTCCTCCCGGGAGTAGATGGTGCTGGTGTTGCTGACAGGACGCTGGCTGTCGCCCTTGCCGCCCGTACGCGTCCGTTTGGGGCCCGACAACGAGGTGGGATAGACCACCGTCTGGCCCCCGATGCGGACGTCCTTGTAGCGGAAGCTGTCACTGGGAGGCAGCTTGGAGGGCTGCTTGGAAGGCTTGATGCTGGGCTCCAGAGGGATGCCGCAGGTGGGGTTGGACACGGACATGCCGTTAGGGGGGTGGGGCTGCTCAGCATCGGCCTTGCTGGGGTGGTCCGTGGAGCTCTCGTTGTTGACAGGCAGACAGGGATCCTGGCTGCCATATAAGCCACAGGTGAAGATACAGCAGAGGAGAGTCTTGCAGCCGCTCCAGCCCATAGAGGCACAGGAGCCACATGCATTTGTGCTCTGGGGAGAGTCTGCTGAGCCAGGGATGAAGCCCAGTGTCTCTGACCCCCGCCCGTTGACGTGTCGTGTTGGGGGGGCTCCTCTGCGGCCTTGCTGGCCCTCAGAGTGACGGGAGTGGTCTCCATGGTACTGTTCCCTTGTGTTGTGGTCGGCATGGGGGTCCTTGTAGGACTCTTGGCTTGCGGTACTGTCTCTAGAGATGGTGCGGCCCTGCTTATAGCCGTCAGCCCTGGTGCTGTGTCCGCTGTGTTGTTTGTCGTGGCGGGACTTCTGGGGAGCCCCTGTGCTGTGGCCAGGCATGGCTCAAAGCGCCTGGGACCTTTCAATGTGATGGGAACAATGGAATATGAACACTTTATAATAGTCATATCTAAACACAGTAATTATGCTTACTAATCATCTCTCTTTTGTCAGTCACAGTCACATGAAACATTTCCTGTTGCAACAAGTAGACTATTGACGTCAAACATTGAACTAATACTGTATTTTGAGATACATCCCATAGTTTGTTATTGTAGGCTACTTTGCAGATAGATGTTTTAACAATTATGCAATGTGAGAGAATGCAATATGAAAATGTAATCCAATTCTGATAACTTTCAAGTGGAATTGTCACAATGACTTTGTTTTGGATACATTTTCCGTGCGTGCGGCCGGCCTATTTTGATCAGGTAGGCTACCTTTGTAGGGTAATAAAGACATTTGGAAGTTTGTTAAATATTAGTGTTTATAGAATATTTACAGAAAACACAAATAACATGTCGCCTATAAGATCATTTTATGTCGGGGTAGAGTCAAGCTTGTTCGAAATTAGGATAAGCTTATTCATACGGTGAACATTTGAGAAGTTAATTTACCGCATAAATCGCTTGGGTTACCTTTGGTAACTCTTGACGCCGATAAAATTACGGAAGTCCGTACGGAAAACGTTTTCTTTGGGTCGAGTTTGTGTGTATCGGTTTCTCAACTCTCCAAATGTGTTTTCTTCACAACAAAGTATACAGATTTCAAGACAAATAGCTCGCTACCGACCCTACCCACTGATGACTAAACTCTTACTGGTAAATTCCACAGTGTTATGTTCCTTCGTCTCCCCGTGTAGGTTATTACCTGCGGCTACAGGTAAATCCTAATTCTGCAACACCCACCCACAGGTAAAACGTAACCATCAGAAATGTTCAAAATAAAAGTCCCCCACTTAATAGTAGAAAAGTGTCAATAGCCTGTATTTAATCATAATATATGAAAAATAATTGTCAAAACATGAACAATATTCATATTTGTTCATATTTAAGTGTCATGTTCAATACATGTGGGTTTTAAAACATGTTCCAAGGTCAAAGAAATACCCCCAATGCAAATCACTGTATATTAAATATTATTGGTGTATAGAGCAAAAACTATTCTAGGTGCCACAGTAAAAAATAATGTAGGGAGTACTCAGTAGGGTCTGTAGAATGTATATTTGGTGTCATTTCATTGGGCTCTGAATAATACGGAGTGTTACTGGACTTTTACTCCACCCATTCTATTGCCCACAATGCGAATCACTCAAGCCCTTCAAACTCAACTCTGGACCTCGAAGCCAGTGCCACTGCTAGTTTTTATTGTTCCCCTCTAATCAGGGACCGATTTAGACCTGGCACAACAGGTGGGTGCAATTAATTATCAGGTAGAACAGAAAACCAGCAGGCTCCGGACCTCGTAGGGTAAGAGTTGAATACCCCTGAATGGAATACATATTGGCTTATAGAGCAAAAACTATTCTAGGTGTTGCAGTAAAAGTCTTGTAGGGAATATTTAGTAGGGTCGGTAGAATCAATATATGGTGTAATTTCATGGGCACAGGTGTTATGTATAATATGGAGTGTTGCTGACCTTTTACTCCACCAATTACATTGGCCACAATGCAAATCACCATATATGCATTACATAAGGGCTCATAGAGAAAAAAATGATTATTTGTGCCAATTTAAAAGTGGGGTGGGGAATACTCAGTAGGGTCTGTATAATCGATATATGGTGTCATTTCATGGGGCACTGAATAATATGGAGTGTTGCTGGACTTTTACTGTAGTCAAACATTTTAAAATGGGTTGCCTGGACACTACACGGTACAAATATATTATTTGTGCTGATGTTTCATTCTTAAGTTTTTCTTTCAGTAATTGTAATGACTTGATTCCACCAGAATGCATTGTTTAGATGTTATTTTTCTCAACACTGGTGTATCTACCACTTCTGTTCTGAGCGGCCAAACAGCGGAGGTCGGCATTGGCTATTAATTCCTTGTGCACCTTATATGCAGCAGTATTATGCAATGACAATGCAAGTTGCTCCCTCTCTGGAGCTAAAAAAAAAAAATGATATCCTTTTCTGAGTGACTAAAAATGTAAGATATCGAAAATGTACTACACAGTAAGGATTGTACTCTTTAATCTTTCCTGCAAATAGGCCTACCCATGAGAACGTTTTGAAATACCTACCACTTCTCTCCGAATGGACCCTCTCCCATTCATCACAAGTCAATATAAACACAACATTATCTGGAGTGGTATGCCTGAACCCTACAAAATTTGCCTCATCTGACAAAACACATTTCAGTGTATCCTCGCTTATTTCTAACGTCAACCTCTCCAGTTACATGCTGCTCATCTAATTATGTTTTGCCACAGAGCTTACAATTTCCTAATTTGATCAACCTCTACCACAACTTTCTGTCTCTAAGTGGTACTATCCATTCCCAATATCTTGGGTGTCTGAGATTTGATTGAGCTGCTCCACTGACACTTCCTCATACGAATTCGTGGCTACATCCGGATGAAAATCAGAAGCAAGTTCTTTATCTTCAAAAGTCTGTACACTTTGCATAGTAAGTTGGCTGTCTGAGGGTCTTCTCTGAGCAGTTGACATTCCCTCATTTAAACTCTCCACAGACAATAGGTTTTGAACCTGAGTCTCATTTACATTCTCTGTTTTTACCATTTTGTTTAATCTCACCTTGTTGTCACTAGCAATTGAATGTATAAATGTGTCACAGTTATACAGGTATGACAGCCCATTATTGTTGCAGTCTTTGAAGCAGTTGTCTTCTTAACTAATCACCTGCTAATAATCAGTATTTGGCACCACCATTAGTGCAAGGCAAGAGTGCATGAAAGTCATGAATGGAATGGTGTTTTATTTCACACTAGGGTAAGCAACAAAAAAAGTGTTAAGGGTTTTGTTTTTCCAACTGATATTCAACACAAAAAAAGTCAATTCATGTATTGTTTTGGAATTAATTTAACATGCAGGATTCAATATAGGCATTACAAGAAATACAGAGTAATAACCAGCAGGCTGTTTAACACAGCCCCCTGAAAAACAGAACATATTTGGTTAGTAGAACCCCAACTGAGTATTTTCCACCCCAGTTAATTCGAGACAGGTAGGAATGTTTTCTCTTTACCAGTGTGTGGTCTTACAATGACTAAAATATGAAATCACATTAATATGCTTTTGGGCCACATATTTGGCTGAAAGTGGCAACATAACGTTCTAAAAGGGTAGCTGTCCATGGTTCTGATATGCGTCTCACTGTTCAAATGTCAACATAAAGCTTCCTGTGACCTAGCTTTTAGTTCCAACTCACCTGTTTTGTATTCTAGGGACTCTAGTGAGTAGACTGGACCCTGGTTTTATGGTCACACAATCAATCATTTTTCCTGTACAGTGCTATATTTGTACCGTATAGTGTCCAGGCAATCCACTTTAAGCTGTTTGACCACAGTAAAAGTCCAGTAACACTCCGTATTATTCAGAGCTCATGAAATGTCACCATATATAGATTCTACTGACCCTGCTGAGTATTCCCTAAAGTGCTTTTACTGTGGCACCTAGAATAGTTTTTGCTCTATAAGCCAATATGTATTTCATGTACAGTGATTTGCATTGTGGCCAATGGACCAATCAATCGTTTTTTCTGTACAGTGCAATTTGTTTGTGCAATACAACAAAAATACAGTGACGTTTCTTAAACATCACATTTCAAAATTGCATTCTTCAACAATAGCACTAGTAAATAAACAAGAATCATACAATCAAAATTATGATATATTTATTTTTACCAGTTATTATGTTCTTGACAATAATTTACTTAAGCGCCAACCATTTCTCAAAGTGCTCCACCTTATAGTTTTCTTTATCTTATATAAAGTAGTAATTCTCTTTAGTTTAGATTTTCTCCCATGTAGTTATAATTTTAACATTATGCACAATGCAAAGCTGCAAAAAATATTGATTTCGTATCATAGCGTTTTACCGTGGACTTTTATTTTGAAAGCAAAATCCAAAAACCGGAAGTCTAAATGTGGATAGGCTCCAGCTAGTTTTGCTGCCATGACTCTAGTCACAGAGTTTCTAAACCCAGAGGTGCAACATCGCCAGACTACCGGGAACGTCTGCGAAACAGACCAAACAGACCAGGCCATTTGTGAAGTTAATGAGCGAAGTGAAAAATTATTCCTTAGTTTCTTGCAATCTAATGGCACAACCTAGATTCGAGCCAATGTTTGCAATAGTTGGACATGTTATTACTCCAACCTCGTGAAAGTGGCAAACTGACACGTTTGGATTTTTGTCAAAAACTACTTTATATTGTATCGTTCGGTGCCAGATGACCGTTAGACCGGATGACGTGTCTCTATGCATGAGCTTAGCTAGCCAACATTGCCATGACGTCGCCTACAAGTGTGATCAGAGATTTATATTGGAGAAGCAGTTTTAGCCTATCTTCATACTGTACTGTCTTTGCGCTAATGAGGTGAAGTCCACATTATGAGTCATAATACCCACAACACCTAGCGGTCAAACAGGGAAATGGTTTCAATTGTTTAGGAGGTTCTCACCCAAGATTTGACGGTACATGGCCCCATCCATCGGCCCTTTGATGCGGTGAAGTTGTCCTGTCCCCTTAGCAGAAAAACACCCCCAAAGCATAATGTTTCCACCTCCATGTTTGACGGTGGGGATGGTGTTCTTGGGGTCATAGGCAGTATTCCTCCTCCTCCAAACACGGCGAGTTGAGTTGATGCCAAAGAGCTCCATTTTGGTCTCATCTGACCACAACACTTTCACCCAGTTCTCCTCTGAATCATTCAGATGTTCATTGGCAAACTTCAGACAGCAATGTATATGTGCTTTCTTGAGCAGGGGGACCTTGCAGGTGCTGCAGGATTTCAGTCATTCACGGCGTAGTGTGTTACCAATAGTTTTCTTGGTGACTATGGTCCCAGCTACCTTGAGATCATTGACAAGATACTCCCGTGTAGTTCTAGGCTGATTCCTCACCGTTCTCATGATCATTGCAACTCGACGAGGTGAGATCTCGCATGGAGCCCCAGGCCGAGGGAGATTGACAGTTATTTTGTGTTTCTTCCATTTGCGAATAATCGCACCAACTGTTGTCACCTTCTCACCAAGCTGCTTGGCGATGGTCTTGTAGCCCATTCCAGCCTTGTGTAGGTCTACAATCTTGTCCCTGACATCCTTGGAGAGCTCTTTGGTCTTGGCCATGGTGGAGAGTTTGGAATTTGATTGATTGATTGCTTCTGTGTACAGGTGTCTTTTATACAGGTAACAAACTGAGATTAGGAGCACTCCCTTTAAGAGTGTGCTCCTAATCTCAGCTCGTTACCTGTATAAAAGACACCTGGGAGCCAGAAATCTTTCTGATTGAGAGGGGGTCAAATACTTATTTCCCTCATTAAAATGCAAATCAATTTATAACATTTTTGACATGCGTTTTTCTGGATTTTTTTGTTGTTATTCTGTCTCTCACTGTTCAAATAAACCTACCATTACAATTATAGACTGATCATTTCTTTGTCAGTGGGCAAACGTACAAAATCAGCAGGGGATCAAATACTTTTTTCCTTCACTGTAAACAAAGCTTTTTGTGCATATGGAACATTTCTGGGATCTTTTATTTCATCTCATGAAACATGGGACCAACCACTTTACATGTTGCGTTTATATTTTTGATACACTAAGTTGGACATACCTTGTTCACCCCCAAAATGCATTCCTATTAGATACGATGGAGTATCTGCAGCACTAGACACATTTTCCACAACAACTTTGCTCCCATTTTCATTCTTTTGGACAAAAGTCCACTCATCCTTTTTTCCACCGCCCTCGGATTCAAGCTCCACATCCGTTTCTGCCATTTCGCAATGTCTCGGCCACCAGGCGGATATGTATCCATATGATATCTTTATCATCGGCGCAATTTACAAAGTATCTGACCAGAGATCTACTGATATAAATAGCATCAGAGATATGGAATGCCCAGTGTCACTTGAAATAAATACCAGTCAATAAATAGAAATTGCAACGCATAAATAAATAAATAAATTCAGGAATATATATGGAAATAGATGGTTCAGTCATTGTATTAATGAGGTTTTCCTTAAACTATTCCAGTCATAATGCCTCAAACTATTTTAGTTTTTATAAGTAATTTAAAACCTAAAAAATGTAGCACACAAGTTAATGCAAACAAAAAGTATATTTTATTAGCAAAAGTTGTATTCAAAAATGTCAAATAAGAATTAATGATGCCCCATATTGGCAATCTGGATAAAACACTGTCTAGTATAAAAGGTCTTGAAATGCTGACCCTCAAAATCTAAGGGTTGTCAATCATCAGTAGGTTGGTGAGTGCCTCCCCTTCTTTGTAGAGCCCCTCTTCTTTGTGGAGCAATGGGAGGTTGATGCTGGTTTGACTTTCCACTCCCACTCAACTCTCTTCTGCTTCTCCTGTCCATCAAACTCTGACACATCCAATATCTTAAGAAGGGAAGAAAACGCATGGCTTATGTCTTGGTAGAAAACAAAGCTATATATAAAGTGCAGTTTTTCATTCATCTTGTTGCCTTCCCACTGGGCTCAGACGTCAATTCAATGTTGGTTCAACATAATCTCATTGAAATGACGTGGAAACAATGTTGATTCCACCAGTGTGTCCCCAGTGGGTTGCTACCAAAGTATTGTGCTATCTTATAGCCTTTCGAAGACTTCCTCATACCTCCAGTGCCCTTCACATCACTGTACCTGTAGAAGGCATCTGAAGCTGGTCAGGCCTATGCCACCCAACACACAGAAGCTCTGCCCAAGCGTATGAACAGAGAGGAACAGAGAGGCCCAAAATAACCATGTTTCAGCCTCCTTCCTTCTTTCAGCACTCCCATTGACCTCTCCAACCTTCCTCCTCAAGACAGGTCCGCTCGATCCTGCTCTCTCCCCACTCCCAAGCTCAGTTAGTCGGGTAAGAGGTTCTCCAAACATGGCTCCAAACCTGGGTGTATTAGCATCTCTGATGGTATGGTGAGATCTGTGTCCGGTGGTGGCCTGTGTCATTGTCCAGTGTTGGTAGAGATTTCTCAGAACTGTCTGTGTGTCTATGTTGATAGGAGGGGTGCTGGCCCATTGCTTCGGGATCAAGGGGGGCATCAGGGTATCTATCACAAACTGCCTCAACATCTGGAAGTCCAGTGTGTAAAGCAAAATCACCCACCCAGATATCAATTGTGACAAACTTTAATTTCAGAGTCAAACTTCAAATTCAAATGCAACCTTCCCTCAGGCAATTTGTGATGCTCGTTATGTTTGATTGGACTCTTGGAATTAGGTTGTTGTGGTACTGCAATACAGTGGCCTATGGTGTCACAGGAGGCAACATGTCATCCCTTTGTTAGATATGACCATAGAATTAGAGTGACCTACTTCTATGGTCATTTCTAACAGAGACAGTAGGCTCATGCCAGTAGAGGGCACCCTCACACATTTGACTGATTTGACCCAAATGGGTTGGTTCCCTGAAGAGTACATTTTTTAAACCCTGGCCTAAACCCCCTATAGGACCCAGTCACACAATAATAGCAATACCTCAGCCTAAAAGTGACATAACTTCTATATATTTTTCACTTTACTGCATGAAATGACTGATGTGAGTGGAGCTTGCTGGTGTAAAACAGCTGCCTGGCAAATGCAGTTGGTGTGGTGAGGTGATCTTATTCCTTGGTAAAAGGGTGAAAAGGAACTATTTAAACACATTCAATGTCTAAATCATAGATTTCTGTTTCCAATCAAAAGAAAGGTGCAATGCGCCTTCAGTAGCTGAAAAATTATAGGGCAAAACATGGGCTCATCAATCACGTAAAACCATTGAAACGCTTCCAGGTGTCGTTTGCTTCGAGCTTACAAACCTTTTACCTCCTCTCCTTTTTTGTGATGACTTTCTGTAGGTTACGCCCCATACTTCAGAGTTCCCCTCTCTTTCAACAAATAATGAGTGAGCCGGGAGGAATGCGCGGCCTCTGCTGCACCAAGTGCATGTAATTAGAGGACTGGCTTTGACCTTACTCAGTGCACGGGGAATCCCAGCCCATTTACTGTCTTCAGTAGATTGCATGTAGACCTTGCTGGGATTATTGATGATAGGCAGCGTTTCCAGGTGTTTTAGAAATCCTGCCAGTGCGTACCACTTCCTCCTTACACCTCCATCATTTTGACATCAACTGAGGCCTGTGTCACTAGTGTATCAGTGCAATACGTCACTTACCTTGGGTGACTTAGCATATGTACTTTTAGCTGAAGATGCCACTTAATGACAAATTGAAATATGGACTTGACAATCAATCTTTAAAACGATTTGCACTTTACATTACTGCAACAACATACCAGACATCATTTAGTGCTATATCATATAATAAGATCACTCAAATATGCATACTGAATAGATAAACTCACACACACCAGAGCCAGTAGCATTGTGATGGAGATTAACATCTACTGGCAGTGCTGCTTTGATCAATAGCGATCATTAGTTACAAAGTCCTGCAAATAAACTCACACACAGGATAGAGAGATGCACCACTATCTGCAGAGCCAGCAGGTGCAACTCTGACAGCATCCTTCATCTTGTCCCACTTTCCCCCTACAGACACACTTAATCATCCCCCTGTCCCCATCTGCGTTAAACAGGAGAATCACACTAGCCCTACACATAGTAACAGAAGAGGGCAATGGAGCAGTGTAATTTCAAGAGTTTCCTGTAGAGTTGTAAAGTTAATTTAAGACTAAATGGAAACTTACAGCAAATGTGATTTTGATTAACATTTTGAACATTTGTTTTATTGAGCAGCACAAACTGGTTTTTACGATTGTTTAATTTAAATGATCTTACATCCAACTGGTAACTTATGTACATGAGTTTATACACCACACCATATCATGCTTCATCCCTTCAATACCATATCACTTCTGCACTCTGAAAATATGTGCCCTTTCTTTCTTGCCCTGTCACGTCTGGTTACAAAGTCAGTTAAGGACAAAAAGATGACTTAGTGCAGTGTGGAATCATACAATCTTCTCAAAAGAGTAGACATTCAAGGTTAGTTTTGCAGTCAAGACCCTTCAGATATGCTATATTGCTTTGGTTCCATCTAGATGTGTCAATAAGACCCACGAAGTATAATATAATATTACATACAACACCAAAGACAGATAGCAACTTGGTTAAATCTATGCAAGTCAGTAAAAATGTGGCCACAGTAAGAGAGGCATGAAGGCTACATGCAGGTACAACGAGCCGGCTGTTCACACTTAAAATAGGCCCTCCATTAAATAGCATAATTACATCACTTATGTGAGCATAAACTGTAGAACTGTTCTACAGTTTTATGCTTACATAAGTGATGTAATTATATTCAACATAGTGCACAGAAATGTATGATACAGGTATGTCCCTAACAAATGTGAGCAGGGTTGGGCAGAAACTGATTACATGTAATCTGATTACCAAAAAAAACTGTAATTGTAATCGGATTACAGATGCTTTTGAAAAACTAGATTACTTCTTGGATTACTTTCAAATTCAGAAAGGATGTTTGCTGTTTTCTCAATGACATTTAATTCAGCATTGATAAAAGCACAGGTTTAAGTTTTTTCCACCTGAGTGAGTCTGACCACAAGTCAGAGACCACTATCATGACACACCAAATGTGTTCTATGGATCATTTTTGTCTACTTCTAATACCTCTTAAGGGGAAAGTTATAGTTTGGGTAATCCAAAAGTTACGTTACTGATTACAGTTTTGGACAGGTAACTAGTAACTGTAACAGATTACATTTAGAAAGTAACCTACCCAACCCTGAATGCAAGTTCACTCAGTCCAGTTCCATTCCAGGGAATGAGGAATCACAAATCCACCAAGAAGGAGCCTGGTTTGAGCTGTGTGTCTGAGGGGATCTGAACTAAACAGGTTTCAGTGGGTAGCTGTGATAAGCGGTTATCTGAGGGAGCCTGTCCAAAACGACCGTTTGTCGGTGGCTTCTCTTTGACTCTGACGTCTTTTGAAAGGTATTCCCGGCGTGGGTCAGTGTCGATCTCATAGCGGTGGTGATACCCCTCCAACACGTCATGGCAGGCATCTCGCCTCTCCACCACCCACTTTTTAATACCTTGCCGGTTGAGGTAGAGCACAAAGAGGAAGATAATGCCCACAAAGCCCAGCACCAGACCCAGGAGGACGTAGGAGGTCTGCAGGGAGAGGTCGCCCACCTCGTCTCTGATTCCGACCAGAGGTGGTGAAGTGACATGGCATCCGATAACTTGGACCCCGAGCCCCCGCAGGGGCCTGTTCTGAAACTCCCAGGGTGAGGCGCAGGTCAGGGCTTCTGCATCCCACACCTGAGCCTGGGAGCTCTTGAGCCACACGGCAAAGTCTCGGATCTCACATGTGCAGACATAGGGGTTGTGGCTCAGCAGGATGCGGGGGGCTTGCCCCAGCCTCTCCAGCTCCCCCAGAGCATCGCCTCGGAACGCCCTGAAAGAGTTGTGGGTCAGGTCAAGCAGCTCCAGGCGGAGCAGGCCAATGAAGGTGCCGTTGTAGACCGATGCTAGGGAGTTGTTACCCAGGAGGAGGTGCTGCAGGCTGGGGAGGTGGGAGAACATCCCTGGGGGTAGGAAGACCAGGCGGTTCCCGGAGAGGTCTAGGCTGAGCAGCCCTCCTAGGCCTCCCCAGCGCAGTGCGTTGGTGAGATCAGTCAGGGAGGTGTAATTATAGAGGGAGCGGCTGAGGTTGAGCTCCTTTAGAGGACTCCCTGGGATGTTGAGTGCTTCAGGGTGGATGAGAGCCAGATGGTTGCAGCTCATGTCCAGGGAGCGCAGGTAAGAAAGGGTAGAGAAACTGTGGGACGCAACCTCTGTGATCCTGGGAAGACAGATGGACCATGTTTACAGTCCCCAAACCACTTATTGGACTCGGAAGTAATGTTTGCTGAATGATTGTTATGCTCAAATAGGGTCTCTAAATATTTCATAAGTTGGTGTGATGGCATTCATGGAATAATCAGTTTGTTGTAGTTTAGAATCATAACTCAAAAAATATTCATTAATGTATAGGCTAGTAAATACACATGCATATGTCTCAATGGTTGAAAATGTGGAATCTCTGCAATGGCAAGAACACAATTCTCTTTAATTAAAAAAAATATATATATATATATATATATATATATATATATATTTGACTTTTTACCCCTTTTTCTCCCCAATTCCGTGATATCCAATTGGTAGTTACAGTCTTGTCCCATCGCTGCAACTCCCATACGGACTCGGGAGAGGCGAAGGTCGAGAGCCATGCATCCTCCAAAACACGACCCTGCCAAGCCGCACTGCTTCTTGACACACTGCTCGCTTAACCCGGAAGCCAGCCGCACGAGTGTGTCGGAGGAAACACCATACAACTGGCGGCCGAAGTCAGCTTGCAGGCGCCAGGCCCGCCACAAGGAGTCGCTAGAGCGCGATGGGACAAGGACATCCCAGCAGGCCAAACCCTCCCCTAACCCGGACAACGCTGGGCCAATTGTGACACCTCAGAACACAATTCTCTTTAATGAGAATATTAACTCACCTATTGTTGCTCAAAATGATGTTGGTGACATTTTTCAGTTCTTGAAATGTCTCTGATCCAATTCTGAATATATTATTTCCTGTGATGATCACATTCTTTGTGTATCCTGGAATATCTTGTGGTATGGCGCAAAGGTCCTTGGAAACACATTTCACTGTGCGCGTGTCAGCAAAGCATTGGCAGCCTGATGGGCACTCCAAACACTGGCGGGGCGCACAGAGTAGCGCACCAAAAAGCATAAGTATCACTAAATGATGCATAACTCAACAGAAAAGTTCTAAACTGACAAATACCAGAGTATACAGAAGGAGCAGGTGATAGTGAGTCCCATTACGCCGTATCATGCACATCAATGATGATATAACGGTATAATGAGGTGTTAGCCTTTCTTTGTAGCCCAATGGTTTGTGTCTGCATTGAGTGAGAGTGAGACGGATGTTTCATCTGCTGAGCAACAGGACCGGCGAATTGTTGGCTTGAGTTGAAATACCAGCGCAGAATCAAGGAGAGGAATAACAGTGAACGTTTTTTAAAGGCACAGACACGCATAATATTCTACTATCCACGCAGTACACAGTACAGTAGACCTCTGTGGTGTCTTTGTGTGATATGATTTAACAGTTTATAAACAGTGAACAAGTAGGCCATGCATATTATGTAAATTAATTTCCATTTCTTCAAATAAATAACAACAAAAAACATAAGTATTGCCTTTCCAATAAATAACAACAAAAAACAAAAGGTTGTCTGCACGGCCCAGTACATTTAATAATTTGGGCGGTGCTTATATTTGTCCTGTTACACACAAGTGTGTAATGGATGTTTTTGTTTTTGTTTTTTTTGCATATCCCAACTCCCCTGAGACACCTGCAGGGAGTGGGGTCACGGCCAGGGTCACCATTGTACAGAGCCCCTGGAGCAATTAGGGTTAAGTGCCTTGCTCAAAGGCACAGTGACAGATTTGTTTTTCACCTTGTGGCTCCGGTATTCGAACCCAACGCTCTAACCTCGAGGCTACGTGCTGCCCTCACTTGGGTCGAGCTCCCTGCCATCCAGGACCTCAATAACAGGTGTTTAAAGACTCCAGTCATCCAAGTCATAGATTGTTCTCTCTGCTACCATACGGCAAGCAGTACTGATGCACCAAGTCTGGAACCAACAGGACCCTGAACAGCTTCTACCCCCAAGCCATAAGACAGTTAAATAGTTTAGTTAAATAGTTAACCAAATAACTATCCAGACTATCTGCATTGACCCTTTTTGCACTAACTTTTTTGACTCATCACATACGCTGCTGCTACGGTTGATTTATCCTGTTGCCTAGTCACTTTATTCCTAGTTATATGTACATATCTACCTCAATTACCTCGTACCCCTGCACATCGACTCGGTACTGGTACCCCATGTATATATAGCAAGGTTAGCGTTACTCTGTGTATTTATTATTACTTTTCTATTATATCTCTATTTTCCTTCTCTCTTCATTGATGGGAAGCATCTCACTGTTAGTCTACACCAGTTTACGAAGCATGACAAATACAATTTGATTTGACTTTCCTAGCCTATATGGTATAGCCTATTTCCCACAATTTCTGTAATTCTATCGAATGCGTGGTCATGATTATGTACTACTGTACAGTATATTACCATTCCCAAGCATGTTGCTTCAGAGAACTTATTGCATGAAAAACGAATACTGTCTGATAAAATACAGTAAACAATTACAAAGTAAAATGATGAGCTGGTATTAGCTGGGGCATTTAGGATGAAGGTGACGAGGGCTCCAGTCAGCATGAGGAAGGGCAGCCAGGTCTTGAGGAACGCCACACAGCTGGGGAAGGACAGCGGGAGAGAGAGAGAGAGCAGTGAGAGTGGTAACCGCAGTCATTAAATCCTCACATTTCAGCAGTTGGTCAAAAACACATTCAAAAACACATACTCTAAGACATTTGTCATCTATACTGCCCTACAAAGGCAAAACACAGTAACTACACATTTTTGGTCAAAATTGAATTAAGACTGAAATCAGGCTTTGTAGTATCAGTTTTATCTTGTGACAAAGTGACCTGGTTCAATTATGTTCCGTTTCAGAGAAAGTTTGAGTTTGAAATTTGCAGCAACTACAAAATCCAAGTAAAAACCCAAGAAAACAGTAGTAACTGAAGTTACTGCACTTTGGCTTTGTTCCACCATGTTTTGACTGCAGTTACCAGCTCTGCAATATAAAGAGCAGTAACTATGCCAAAAAATGGCTTTTAAGTTTATTTGCTGTCCAGCCAAATATGTTGTAGGTAGATAAGTGATAATGCACTGATTTATTATCTTATTAGGAAGTAATGTTATATGCATATCAACAATGACCACTGATTTGACCAATGTCAAATAAATGACCATACAAAGTCAAACAGAAAAACAACAAGAGTGTTGGATAAACACATTTAGATTGTAGATTCTGCACAAAGTCAAGAAAATGTTTTTAGGTATAAACATTCTACGTGATGAAACAGTCCTTAGTTTATGGCGATAAAATGCTTGAGGGTTACCTTTGCCTTTGTAGGGCAGTACATAGGGACCGGTAAGGACGTGCAGTGGGTAAAATTTCCCCGAAGCCAGGGTAATTTACACAGGGCACTGAGGGCAGACCAACTCCCTTATCTCCCAGAGGTTTACCCAACTCCCTCCCCCTCACTCCCTCCACCCTCTCCTCCACCCCTGTCCCCCCCTGATCCAGTAGTGAGAGCCCCAGCAGAGAGTTGATGTGGTGATGAGGGGGCCACATCTGGCAATGATTAATTACATGGCGCCCCACTGTTTAAGGACGTGGTGCCCTCGGACGATAATGTGGAGGCTGCACAAAGCAGTGACGCCAGCTCCCTATGTGGGTCGGGGGAGAATAATGAGGGGGTTTCTCCACAGCATATATTTCCCAGTGTCTGGATCTCCTCTGTCCCTCCTGCAGGGGTGCATGCGTGCTTGTTCAGACTCAGTGATGCTTTGTTTTGTAATGCAGACAGGTGTTGAATAGTTTGCTTCTGCCCATTTCATCAGCATGTCTGATTCTAGTCCTTCCACACCAGTTAGTCAAATGATCCAGAGAAAACGCACATACACATAGAGGGATCGGTCAGTCAGAATAATAATATGCCATTTAGCAGACGCTTTTATCCAAAGCGACATACAGTCATGCGTGCATACATGTTTTGTGTATGGGTGGTCCCGGGGATCGAACCCACTACCTTGGCGTTACAAGTGCCGTGCTCTACCAGCTGAGCTACAGAGGACCAAGTATTGTTGTATAGAAGGTCCAGTGTTCGTGCCTAGGTTAGGACAGGAATGAGCATACTCTGTTACGTACAGTAGAGTACCTCTTCATTGCATGGTATCTCACCTGACATGCTTGCCATGGATAAGGGACTGCAGGCATAGGTTGACCATGTTCCAGGACGTTCTGTTGTCATAACGCATGAGGTTGAGGGCCAGGGCCACGTGGGAGTGGCAGTTATCACAGCAGAGGTTGTGCTACAAGAGACAGAGGAAGAAGGCTAGTCAGGTCTAACTCTAGGTGTTTTTGTCAATATCGCTACAATGGGCCTTTACAATCATTGTACGAAACATGTACATATAAATACCTTTACCCTTTACAATAGGCCTTTCCTGAAAACGTTCAATAGGTCTTTTTTGAAGGTGTTCAATAAACCTTTTTGATGGTGTTCAATAGGCCTGTTTTGAAGATGTTAAATAGGCCTTTTTTGAAGATGTTCAATAGGCCTTTTTTTTTAGATGTTCAATAGAACCTAGGATGGAAATATAATTCCACTACTAGACCCTCCTGTCTGTCTCATTATGACACTGTCAATGTTCATACCGGCCTGAATTTGTACCCCTCTGATGCATCGTGCACAGCCTTGTCCCAGGCAGCTGAGCCAGTGCCACGCACCTTATCAACATCAAGCTTCCAGTACCTGTTAAGAGACAAGCAATGTTGCAAATACCTTACTACATAACTGCAATGCCTGCATTTCAATTTTGAGCACTATATGCCAGGCCTAGCTCCAAGCATTGAACGAACAAAGCCAACTTACTTTGTTGGTCTTCCAAAGGCCATATTATCTTCCTGAAAGGAAATATGGGAAATGTTGAGGAACTATCACGAAACAGATGGTCCAATAATAACATTAGGCTTATGCACATAAAGCTGTAGGCCTACTGTCATAAATCAAGATCTGCATATACTCACAGACACAAAGTATGATCCAGCGAAGTCTCTTATCACGCCTGCAGAAGTACAGATCCCCATGTGACCAATGAAGGGGAGCAACCACCTGAACAAAACAGAGGTACAGCACTCTATTGGGGGGTCCTGGGAATAAAGAGTGCGCGCATATTATAGGGCATCTAACGGTATGGGCATTTTTAATTCCAGCCACATAGTATTTGGAAATTCACTAGTTATAATGCAAGCTAGTGATTTAAATGTCCACAAGATGTAATAGCCTACATGACCATTGATGTTTATCAACATGATCTGTCACGTAAATAGTGTCTCCATTTCAGATGATGAGCAAAAGAAAACAACCGGAAAAGTGGCGGTAAAACTCACGACAGTATTGGAATAGGTGTCCAAAGGATAACGGCTGTTTTTCCGGTCTATTTTTTCGTATCCCACGTTATAATTAATAATTATGTCTATTTCATCCGCCATCAGTAATTTTGACACTGTGACGCCGCCTATGGGCTGCTAAACTAACAGCGCAAAACTGCGTAGGCGCGTATGGCGGCCGCGTTCCAGACCGTCTGCAAAGCAGTCACGCATCAAATCTCAGAAGCCAGCCTGGATATTAATTAAAGGCCCAATGCAGCCGTTTTTTATCAATATCAAATAATTTCTGGTTAACAATTAAGTACCTTCGATTTCCATTAAAATGGGAAAATAGCTTTTTAGCAAAAAACGATTTATCAAAGGTCCAATGTGAAGAAGCCGGATGTGGTGGTCCTGGGCTGTCATGGTTACACATGGTCTACGGTTGTAAGGCCGGTTGGACATACTGCCAAATTCTCTAAAACGATGTTGGAGGCAGTTTATGGTAGCGAAATGAACATTCCAGAAGTCTGCATGCCAACTGCATGTTCCCTTAAAATTTTAGACATCCGTGGCATTGTGTTGTGTGACAGAACTGCACATTTTAGTTGCCTTTTATTGTCCCCAGCACAAGGTGGACCTGTGTAATGATCATGCTATTTAATCAGCTTCTTGATATGCCACACCTATCAGGTGAATGGATTATCTTGGCAAAGGAGAAATGCTCACTAACAGGGATGTAAACAAATTTGTGCACAACATTTGAGATAAATAATAGTGTTGTGCTTACGGAACATTTCTGGGATTATGAAACATGGCACCAACACTTTACATGTTGCGTTTATATTTTTGTTCAGTGTATCTAGGTCACCCTCATTAGTTTATGTAAGACAGGTGTTTCCAACACCCCTCTAACTCCCACCTCTCCTTGGCAGATGATGTATTATGCACATATTAAAAAGTCAGCAAAAGGTGAAACGCTAAAAGACATTTTTAAATGACAGGAAAGCTCCACTTTGTTCATCATATTGGAGTAGCCTAGATATTCAGGGACCTCACCTGCATCTTGCCAGGAGCAGAGATACTGAATGGATAGTTGTGGATCTGTGTGTAGCCTAGGAGTGTGCAGGTGGAAAACATTAGTAATACAATCCAAATCATCATTACCCTGGTTAAATACAGGTCGGAGGTGAAACACAAATTCGAGACAAGTGGTTCAACAATATTAGTCCTCTTTTATTTTTCTCTTGCAGCAAACTGTCATTGGATTTTTCCCAAAGAAAAATAAACAAATAAAACATTTCTTAAATTATTTTTTAACAAAGAAATTACACATGGAAGCCTAGTGTTCGAGGACTCCATCCTTAAGTTTTCTTTGAACCCACCTGTCATCAGTGAGCTGGAGGTTTGCTGGCCGGCCAGAGGACCGAGAGGCTCATTGTCCAAATTTGCCCTTTACAATCTCATATAACCTCATAAGCAGAACTCCAACTGCAGCAGAGGACTCATGCTGGGTCCAAAGCTACAGGAAGGGAAAAATCCCTATCCCAATCTTCCCCCAAAAAGGATCTCAAGAAGATATTTTCTGGGGAAAGCTGAAAGTGCTCGTGTGGGGACCCTGATCCCCAAAAGCCACCAAATGGATGGCCTCTATGCCATGCATGAGTGATATTAGGACTGGTGGTATTGCCCTAGGGTAGTGTAATACCCTTCTCTCTCCATCACTTTACCTCTCTCTGTTCAGAGCGTCAGTCCAACATAGGTTAACGTTCCCATAATTCCCAGGTTCCCAGAAATGCTGGTTGGAAGATTCCCGATTTCATGCTTATTCCATCCAGATCCCGGTAATCTACCAACCGGGATTTCTGGAAAAACTGGGAATTTTGTGGAAATTACCAGAATTTTGCAACCTTAGTACAACAAAGTTCGACAGATTTTCCGACCAATCAACACCTGACTATCAATGAAATCAAACCCCCTAAACTTAACCCCACAACCCTCCTTTAGAATTATCCGTCTCTACATCGTTATCAACAAATGACAGAGGAGCAAATGTCTAAGTGTTGGAGAAAATGTGAGGAGCTACTGCTTCAGTTTGACAGCTTTGTCTTAACCTACATAATAAAAGTAAAAGGGAAACATTTTGCATACCTGTCAATAAAATAGGCATATATAGCCACATGAATAACTTCTCAACGATAACAGACAAAGCAAATGCAACATGAATCCTTGGCCATTTTTACTTTCAAAACTTTTAACAAATGAAAAATCGAACAAGAGAAAAACTTGTTTTTTTGCCAAACCGTGTTTAAAAGAAACAAGGTGCACAATCCTATCAACACATTTAATTTGAGTTGGAGAAACACTTCAAGACTGGGTAACACTTAAAGGCAAGACTTCTTGTGCTCTCTTCCTGTTGACCAATATTCCAACGACTTTAAAAAATGATTGTAAATCGAAAACTTTAGGTAGAGACTTTCAGAGCTGGAGAGGGGCTGAGAGATACTCCATTTGAAAAGCCCACTAGAGATGAAACAAAGCAACTTCCTGTGGCCTCAAGTCTCATCCTCCAATGAGGACACTGACTATTGGGGCCTCGCTTTGACCTCGAACCTCTGAGCCGTCTGCAGGCTACACTACCAGAGGCCTGGGGCTTCTGCTTGTAGTGTTTCCCTCCAACGTGCTCCTTCTTGAAGAGGGTTTCGAAGTGGTTGACTCCTAGCTCATAGTGAGAGATTGGGGAGTGATGGAGTGCTCTCCTCTTCTTTACCGTATAGGCCCAGTCCCCCAGGCTTGGAGCAACGGAGGGAGAGGCCGAGGTGATGTCGTTGGTGTTCTTAAAGGGGTTAAAGGTCGTTGTTGTCACCCTCGTGGAATCCCCTCGCCAAACTGGTTTCCTCCAATCCTGTCTCGGGATGTGAAGGAGGAGGGCGGTGCATAGCGCAGAGCTGTGACATGACATTCACTCGATGTTGCCTTCGCTTTAGAGGGGTGAATGAAACATTGACAAACAGAATATCTATGGTGCTTTTTTCCCCTCCTCACAGACACACACACAGACGTACACACAGACAGCCTCAGGGTTTGGGAGGGGGTAGGGGAGGAGTGCCTTGCGTCCTGCTGCCTCCATATTGTATGCGGTGTTGGGCCTGCTAGTCTAGCTGGGCCGGCACTGCACCTGGCCGTCTGAGCTGTCCTCATCGTCTGAGCCCTCTGGCCCGCGGCCACTGAGGCCCGTGATGCGGTAACCCATGTTGAGCAGCATGACCTCCAGGGGGTCGGCGTTCATACGCCGCTGGTTGGCTGCAGCCGCGCCCTCCATGTCCTCCACCACGCGCCCGTTCCCACTCTCACTCTCCGTCTCATTTCTGCAAAGCAGTCACGCATCAAATCTCAGAAGCCAGCCTGGATATTAATTAAAGGCCCAATGCAGCCGTTTTTTATCAATATCAAATAATTTCTGGTTAACAATTAAGTACCTTCGATTTCCATTAAAATGGGAAAATAGCTTTTTAGCAAAAAACGATTTATCAAAGGTCCAATGTGAAGAAGCCGGATGTGGTGGTCCTGGGCTGTCATGGTTACACATGGTCTACGGTTGTAAGGCCGGTTGGACATACTGCCAAATTCTCTAAAACGATGTTGGAGGCAGTTTATGGTAGCGAAATGAACATTCCAGAAGTCTGCATGCCAACTGCATGTTCCCTTAAAATTTTAGACATCCGTGGCATTGTGTTGTGTGACAGAACTGCACATTTTAGTTGCCTTTTATTGTCCCCAGCACAAGGTGGACCTGTGTAATGATCATGCTATTTAATCAGCTTCTTGATATGCCACACCTATCAGGTGAATGGATTATCTTGGCAAAGGAGAAATGCTCACTAACAGGGATGTAAACAAATTTGTGCACAACATTTGAGATAAATAATAGTGTTGTGCTTACGGAACATTTCTGGGATTATGAAACATGGCACCAACACTTTACATGTTGCGTTTATATTTTTGTTCAGTGTATCTAGGTCACCCTCATTAGTTTATGTAAGACAGGTGTTTCCAACACCCCTCTAACTCCCACCTCTCCTTGGCAGATGATGTATTATGCACATATTAAAAAGTCAGCAAAAGGTGAAACGCTAAAAGACATTTTTAAATGACAGGAAAGCTCCACTTTGTTCATCATATTGGAGTAGCCTAGATATTCAGGGACCTCACCTGCATCTTGCCAGGAGCAGAGATACTGAATGGATAGTTGTGGATCTGTGTGTAGCCTAGGAGTGTGCAGGTGGAAAACATTAGTAATACAATCCAAATCATCATTACCCTGGTTAAATACAGGTCGGAGGTGAAACACAAATTCGAGACAAGTGGTTCAACAATATTAGTCCTCTTTTATTTTTCTCTTGCAGCAAACTGTCATTGGATTTTTCCCAAAGAAAAATAAACAAATAAAACATTTCTTAAATTATTTTTTAACAAAGAAATTACACATGGAAGCCTAGTGTTCGAGGACTCCATCCTTAAGTTTTCTTTGAACCCACCTGTCATCAGTGAGCTGGAGGTTTGCTGGCCGGCCAGAGGACCGAGAGGCTCATTGTCCAAATTTGCCCTTTACAATCTCATATAACCTCATAAGCAGAACTCCAACTGCAGCAGAGGACTCATGCTGGGTCCAAAGCTACAGGAAGGGAAAAATCCCTATCCCAATCTTCCCCCAAAAAGGATCTCAAGAAGATATTTTCTGGGGAAAGCTGAAAGTGCTCGTGTGGGGACCCTGATCCCCAAAAAGCCACCAAATGGATGGCCTCTATGCCATGCATGAGTGATATTAGGACTGGTGGTATTGCCCTAGGGTAGTGTAATACCCTTCTCTCTCCATCACTTTACCTCTCTCTGTTCAGAGCGTCAGTCCAACATAGGTTAACGTTCCATAATTCCCAGGTTCCCAGAAATGCTGGTTGGAAGATTCCCGATTTCATGCTTATTCCATCCAGATCCCGGTAATCTACCAACCGGGATTTCTGGAAAAACTGGGAATTTTGTGGAAATTACCAGAATTTTGCAACCTTAGTACAACAAAGTTCGACAGATTTTCCGACCAATCAACACCTGACTATCAATGAAATCAAACCCCCTAAACTTAACCCCACAACCCTCCTTTAGAATTATCCGTCTCTACATCGTTATCAACAAATGACAGAGGAGCAAATGTCTAAGTGTTGGAGAAAATGTGAGGAGCTACTGCTTCAGTTTGACAGCTTTGTCTTAACCTACATAATAAAAGTAAAAGGGAAACATTTTGCATACCTGTCAATAAAATAGGCATATATAGCCACATGAATAACTTCTCAACGATAACAGACAAAGCAAATGCAACATGAATCCTTGGCCATTTTTACTTTCAAAACTTTTAACAAATGAAAAATCGAACAAGAGAAAAACTTGTTTTTTTGCCAAACCGTGTTTAAAAGAAACAAGGTGCACAATCCTATCAACACATTTAATTTGAGTTGGAGAAACACTTCAAGACTGGGTAACACTTAAAGGCAAGACTTCTTGTGCTCTCTTCCTGTTGACCAATATTCCAACGACTTTAAAAAATGATTGTAAATCGAAAACTTTAGGTAGAGACTTTCAGAGCTGGAGAGGGGCTGAGAGATACTCCATTTGAAAAGCCCACTAGAGATGAAACAAAGCAACTTCCTGTGGCCTCAAGTCTCATCCTCCAATGAGGACACTGACTATTGGGGCCTCGCTTTGACCTCGAACCTCTGAGCCGTCTGCAGGCTACACTACCAGAGGCCTGGGGCTTCTGCTTGTAGTGTTTCCCTCCAACGTGCTCCTTCTTGAAGAGGGTTTCGAAGTGGTTGACTCCTAGCTCATAGTGAGAGATTGGGGAGTGATGGAGTGCTCTCCTCTTCTTTACCGTATAGGCCCAGTCCCCCAGGCTTGGAGCAACGGAGGGAGAGGCCGAGGTGATGTCGTTGGTGTTCTTAAAGGGGTTAAAGGTCGTTGTTGTCACCCTCGTGGAATCCCCTCGCCAAACTGGTTTCCTCCAATCCTGTCTCGGGATGTGAAGGAGGAGGGCGGTGCATAGCGCAGAGCTGTGACATGACATTCACTCGATGTTGCCTTCGCTTTAGAGGGTGAATGAAACATTGACAAACAGAATATCTATGGTGCTTTTTTCCCCTCCTCACAGACACACACACAGACGTACACACAGACAGCCTCAGGGTTTGGGAGGGGGTAGGGGAGGAGTGCCTTGCGTCCTGCTGCCTCCATATTGTATGCGGTGTTGGGCCTGCTAGTCTAGCTGGGCCGGCACTGCACCTGGCCGTCTGAGCTGTCCTCATCGTCTGAGCCCTCTGGCCCGCGGCCACTGAGGCCCGTGATGCGGTAACCCATGTTGAGCAGCATGACCTCCAGGGGGTCGGCGTTCATACGCCGCTGGTTGGCTGCAGCCGCGCCCTCCATGTCCTCCACCACGCGCCCGTTCCCACTCTCACTCTCCGTCTGGATGGAGGGAAAAGGATGGAGAGAAAGAAAGGTAAGAAAAGGGTTTACTTCTGGTGTATTGTAAAGTCAGCCTTTTTTACATCAGACTACTACAAAGGAGGCCATAGGAAAGGATAGATCATAGTGCAGCCTTAATTGTGACAATCCAATAATCAGATGTACTATTGTGTTTATTTATTTATTGCGCAATCCTTGATCATTTTTAATGCATGTATTGGCAGTTCTTGGCTGTAAATGTATTTTTTTTATCATCAAATACATTCTATCAAAGAATCAATCATGTTGGTGATTGAATGGATTGCTTTTTAAATGCATCTACTCTATACAGTGGCTTGCGAAAGTATTCACCCCCCTTGGCATTTTTCCTGTTTGTTGCCTTACATCCTGGAATTAAAATTGATTTTTTGGGGGGTTTGTATCATTTGATTTACACAACATGCCTACCACTTTGAGGATCCAAAATATTTTTTATTGTGAAACAAACAAGAAATAAGACAAAGAAAACAGAAAACTTGAGCGTGCATTACTAGTCACCCCCCCAAAGTCAATACTTTGTAGAGCCACCTTTTGCAGCCATTACAGCTGCAAGTCTCTTGGGGTATGTCTCTATAAGCTTGGCACATCTAGCCACTGGGATTTTTGCCCATTCTTCAAGGCAAAACTGCTCCAGCTCCTTCAAGTTGGATGGGTTCTGCTGGTGTACAGCAATCTTTAAGTCATACCACAGATTCTCAATTGGATTGAGGTATGGGCTTTGACTAGGCCATTCCAAAACATTGAAATGTTTCCCCTTAAACCACTCAAGTGTTGCTTTAGCAGTATGCTTAGGGTCATTGTCCTGCTGGAAGGTGAACCTCCGTCCCAGTCTCAAATCTCTGGAAGACTGAAACAGGTTTCCCTCAAGAATTTCCCTGTATTTAGCGCCATCCATCATTCCTTCAATTCTGACCAGTTTCCCAGTCCCTGCCGATGAAAAACATCCCCACAGCATGATGCTGCCACCACCATGCTTCACTGTGGGGATGGTGTTCTCGGGGTGATGAGAGGTGTTGGGTTTGCGCCAGACATAGCGTTTTCCTTGATGGCCAAATAGCTCAATTTTAGTCTCATCTGACCAGAGTGCCTTCTTCCATATGTTTGGGGAGTCTCCCACATGCCTTTTGGCGAACACCAAACGTGTTTGCTTAAAGAAAAAAATAAGCTATGGCTTTTTTCTGGCCACACTTCCGTAAAGCCCAGCTCTGTGGAGTGTACGGCTTAAAGTGGTCCTATGGACAGATACTCCAATCTCCGCTGTGGAGCTTTGCAGCTCCTTTAGGGTTATTTTTGGTCTCTTTGTTGCCTCTGATTAATGCCCTCCTTGCCTGGTCCGTGAGTTTTGTTGGGCGGCCCTCTCTTGGCAGGTTTGTTGTGGTGCCATATTCTTTCCATTTTTTAATAATGGATTTAATGGTGCTCCGTGGGATGTTCAAAGTTTCTGATATTTTTTTATAACCCAACCCTGATCTGTACTTCTCCACAACTTTGTCGCTGACCTGTTTGGAGAGCTCCTTGGTCTTCATGGTGCCGCTTGCTTGGTGGTGCCCCTTGCTTAGTGGTGTTGCAGACTCTGGGGCCTTTCAGAACAGGTGTATATATATACTGAGATCCTGTGACACTTCGATTGCAAACAGATGGACTTTATTTAACTAATTATGTGACTTCTGAAGGTAATTGGTTGCACCAGATCTTATTTAGGGGCTTCATAGCAAAGGGGGTGAATACATACGCACACAGCACTTTTCCATTATTTATATTTTAGACTTTTTTGAAACAAGTCATTTTTTTCATTTCACTTCACCAATTTGGACTATTTTGTGTATGTCCATTACATGAAAGCCAAATAAAAATCCATTTAAATTACAAGTTGTAATGCAACAAAATAGGAAAAATGCCAAGGGGGATGAATACTTTTTGCAAGGCACTGTATATAGTGTCCTTGGTGCTGATGTGTTTTATACATCCCGTATCTTGCTGTATGTAGCCTACCATTCCACACAAAATAAGTTTGCTCATGGGGGAAATTAAATTATTTGAATTTAATTTAATATAATTGAATAATGTTGTTAATGACCTCTGGCCTTGGGTTCCAGAGCCGCACCACAGGGTCGATGCCGCTGGTAGCCAGGAAGCAGTAACTGGGGTGAGGCTGCAGGCAGTTGACTATGGATTCGTCCCCCTGGAGGATCCGCACCAGGTTAGCAGTCTCCTTCTCCCAGATGAAGAAGGAGCCGTCGTCGGAGCCGCTCACAATGTACTGGCCTTTACTGGGGGGTGACGAGAGATTATATATACACCAAACAGAAATAAAACGCAACATGTAACTATTTCAAAGATTTTACTGAGTTACAGTTCATATAAGGAAAATCAGTCAATTTAAATAAATAAATTAGGCCCTTATCTATAGATTTCAAATGACTGGGAATACAGATATGCATCTGTTGGTCACAGATCAATTTTTTTTAAAGTAGGGGCGTGGATCAGAAAAACAGTCAGTATCTGGTGTGACCACCATTTGCCTCATGCAGTGGTACACATCTCCTTCGTATAGAGTTGATCAGGCTGTTGATTGTGGCCTGTGGAATGTTGTCCCACTCTGTTCACAACATTGACATCAGCAGCTGTGGTCTGCGGCTGTGAGGCGGCTTATGGTAGAGAAATTAACATTCAATTCTCAGGCAACAGCTCTGGTGGACATTCCTGCAGTCAGCATGCCAATTGCATGCTCCCTCAAAACTTGAGACATCTGTGGCATTGTGTTGTGACAAAACTGCACATTTTAGAGCAGCCTTTTACAGCACAATGATCATCCTGTTTAATCAGATTCTTGATATGCCACACCTGTCAGATGGATGGATTATCTTGGCAAAGGAGAAATGCTCACTAACAGGGATGTAAACAAATTTGGGATCTTTTATTTCAGCTCATGAAACATAGGACCAACACTTTACATGTTGCGTTTATATTTTTTTTGAGCGAGAGAACTGTTAGACCTTGTCATTGTTTGACACGGCACACAGGTGGCAGAGACATTTCGGACTTCATAATGCATTCTTGATCAAAACAAGGCATTCAAAACAAGGCATTCATAAGCAGTACATGAGCATTATTTCATTCTTATGTCAACTACCGCAATTTGATAACTTATGAACTGCTCATGAATCCGTTATGAAGTTCTTAAGGAGGCAACGAAGTTTCTATAGAACAGCATCATGTGTTTCTTTTTTAAAAGGGCTGAAAATAATGTTGCACACTATTATATATGTTCCCAAAAATTGAATTAGTAAACATAACGTTAGTCAGCACCTCTACAAAAAATGTGTGCGTCAGCGCATGCTTCTTACTTTTCTTTACATGTCAACAACTAATATTAACATATAGAGTGGTTTTAGTGTCTAAAATGCTCCACTGACCTGCCAAAGAAGTTGGCCTCCTTGATGTCTGTGGTGGTGTTGCAATGACCACAGTAGCGGTGTTTGTAGTCGTAGCTGCGCTCTCTCAAGACGACCTCGTCTTCCGGGATGGGCTCCTTCCTGCTAAACGTGTGGAAACGGATCGAGCTGTTGCCCTTTTTGTCCTCAGCTATGAACAGACACGACATGGAAATAAACAAAAACAAACAAATAAACAACGCATTATATCAAATCAAATCCGTACACTAACTAACACTGTATTAATTTGCACAATTGCCTTTGTGGTATACATAAGGTATTTTGAATTGAAGCAACATATCAACACATAAAAAAACATATTGTAAGTCAATGTGGGAAAGGTCAGCCAAAATCACACTTTATTTGTGGGGGGAAATGATTACCCAACCCAGCATCACCATTTAACCCCTTCTCACCAGAGTCCATCTTGGAGAAGAGGGCGGCCTTGATGTCCTTATCCAGGGCGTCGCAGGCGCTGCTGTGGGCTTGCTCGGGGAACTTGCCCTTGAAGTCATCCAGGCACTCCAGAGCCTCAGCCACGTACTTCAGCTCAAAGAGGCAGCGCGCCAGCCGGAAGTGGGCCTTCAGGTGCCCAGGGTTGAGGGACAGGGCCTTCAGACAATCCCTCAGCGCATCGTAGTGGTCACCGTCCCTGGGGGGAGAGAGAGAACACATCACACACACACAACTGTAAATACCACACAGTCACACACACAATGTGTGTACCAGCATAGTGGTAAACCGTTTTAAACGTGGTGAAACAGGGACGTTATACCTGAACTCATCATTTTTTGGGGGGGTTTTACGTTGTAAAACATTTCGCTACAGTATGCCCTACTGAACATGACCATGTTCTGTAATAGGAGAAACACAGAAGGAGAGTAGATGAGGCTAGGGGTCAGCTAGGGGTCAAGATTGAAAAAGCCTCCTACCACTTGCGCTTCATGTAGGCGGCAGCACGGTTCCCGTACAGCATGGCGTTGTGGCTGGCCTCGTGGATGCCCAGACTGTACAGCTGGATGGCCTGAGTCCACTGCTGCCGCGCAAACGCGTCGTTGGCTTGCTGCTTTATCCGCTCCAAGTGAGGCGGCAGATCACCAGAACTAGGGAAGAAAGATGAGAGGAGGACGAGATGAGAGAGTGATAAGAGAGAAACTAGGGATGTCACCTCCCATAGCGTAGTGTTTCTATAAATACACTAGGGCTAAGCTATCTGTTGCTGAATGTAATATGTGGGTGAAAATTAAAGATTAAAATCAAACGTGAGAAAAAGGTTACCCAGAGAAGACTTTGCTTTCTGCGAATCGAAGTCGGCTGGCTGGCAAGTGAATTCCATTTGACACACCGTTGGTTGTCTTTCCATTCTGAACATCTGTTGGGATATCAAGATTTTAGAAATCCCCATATAGTTCTGGGCATTACAAAGTTACAAAGTACTGCAGCACAGTAAAGAACATTTGCCGCAAAGTAACTGCACTGTCAGGGACATTTTTAAAAATGCATTTCATTCCATGGGTTATTGTCAAGTGATTGATAATGACCTTGGTGGTTGTCACCCTGCGAGAGAGTAGTTTGTCACATTGACAATGTACCTTGACATACATTGCTGCTGCAAGGCATTTTGAAGAATTCACTTTTTAATGCCCAGATCTGTATATAAACTATGGGCAGACCTTCAGCGAGCAACTACACCCCTCCATATAACTCATTGGTCATAAATAATGCATACTGTAGATGTCATTTTAATGGCCAAATACTGTAGTAAGCTTTGGGCTATTTCCATAGTCATAATACCTGTTAATTGGCACTTTTTCGGAAGCAGATAGGTGTACGGTTTCTGTTTGAACGTCAAGTCAAATAGATACACCTGCAGACAAGAGAAAATACATTCCCGGCAAAGTTACCCTTCTGACCCAACCACATGTAAATCAACAAATTGAATGATTTGGTTTGAGAGTTAAAGTAGTATGCTTGTTGGAATTCAAACCTGACAATCTGAGAAAGAGATGGATTTTTGCCTAGTGGGCTGACCTGGAGGTTTGACCTGAAATAAGAGTTTAACTTCTAGGACGTTTCCTATTCTAGGATGTTTCCACTTCTAGGAAGCAGCCTTACCTGTTCTCCTCCCATGTTAACTAGCAGCTCGGTGCCGTCGGGGCTGAAGGTGACGTAGGTGGCCACCAGGACCCTCAGGCGGTTATTGTAGTCAGGGAGCTTCACTGGCAGGTGCCCTGAGGTGATGGAACAAGGAGAAGAAGTTGGGTGAGAGGCATACAGAATCACTTTACCTGTCACACTAGTTTAATTCCATATATTGCAAATGACTGAGTTATAACTCACACATTGAACATGTGTTTTTTTACTGTTTATAATGCATTGTAGATACTGTATGGGCTTCATAGAAAGTGTTCACAGCTGTTTTTTATTAATACATTTTGTGCAATAAGCCAAACCATACGATCACACACACACACCTGCGACATAATACTGCCCCGCTCCGTCTGGGATGGGCTTCTGCCTGTCGCAGAATGTGTGCACTCCTGCCGATGTGCTCTGACTCGCAGACTTCCTGTGAATGGGAGTGGAGAAACATAAATGATTACCAAATCATGCTCCATCTGTGTATATAAAAACTCTCAAAGCTGAGAAAAGAACATTGGTATGACTGATGATAGCCCAGAGTAGTAGGGAGACATATTAAACGTTCTATCCAATAGTCGTGCATATTCCTTATGAGATATGAAATTTAAAACTATTCAATTAAAAACTCAAATTTGACAGTCAAGCAGTGAGAGCTAAATCCTAACTTCAGATATGAGATGACTTGGACTTTCACGTAAATTATGTATTGATTTCAATGGAAACTTGAGTCACATGCATCGATCTCAAGTTAGGATTCGGGCCTGTCTACTCCTCACCTGTGGTTGTGGATCATGCGCATGTCGTAGAGGCGTACAAAGGGCCCGTTGGCGCCCACTGCTAGGTAGTTATTATTTTGCGGGTTGACAGCCAAACACTTAGCCTCCACCAGCTGACCACAGTATTCCGTCAGGTCGATGAGCACCTCCGAACGCTTACTGCTCTCCCTCAGGTCATATTGCCTAAAGTATTAGTAGAAGAAAGCACATCATGATGACATCAATCATCTCCAGAGAGTCAGAGCTAAGCTCTTTAAAAATATTGTTTGTTTTGAATTCTATCAAATACTAGACTTTTGCAAGGTTTAAATTGCATGTAAGTTGTTGCAAAACCGCAATTTGTGTCCAAAGCCAGCTTGCTCAAAAACAAACAACTAACTACTATACTCTGTACGTGGGAGCCATATTTTGAGGTTGTAGACTACTGATTGGGTTAGTCAAAAAACAAAAACATAAGCCATCATTGCAACATTGGCCCTTTGAGTCATAAGCAAGGGGGCAGACAGGCAGTGAAGTACAGGGGAAAGTCAGGCAGTGATGTACTGTAGACACAGTAGGATACTAAAGCCCCCCCCCATCATTCACTACCTGTGTCTGAGCTGACCCCCCTATGGGAACCATAGCCTGAAGCCAACCACGCATCTGCAGTAGTCCACAATGCCAACTGCACACCTGAGCTTTCAAGGATACTTAAAGGGTATTGTCTGGAGATACATTAATCTCCAAGACAGTGTGTGATGGAAGTGCTGCTGGAGGCATGTGGCCACAGAGTCCCAGAGAAGTCCCTGGGAGAGCCAAGGAACTGGTAGGGAACGGCTTGAGGTAAGGAAGGGGCCCACGGCATAACACTTCCATTCCAACCTTACTGTTTCATGTCATCTTTGCACCTTCGACATTCTACTACAAGCCAGTAGAAATAACATGATGCATCCGACAATTTATCTGACACAGTGTCACCTTAACCAATGAACATATTTGGATGCTCCAATGGTTAGCTAGCTACAGGGGCTCTGACCTGATGATGCCGTCCTCCGCAGCGCTCCAGAAGGTGTTAGGCCACATGGGGGCCGTAGCGATGCGCTTGACACGGTTGGTGTGGTCGGAGAACATGTGGATGGTCTCCTTGACTGACACATCATGCACGTGAACCTTGGTGTCTGCTGCACCCGTCACTAGGATACGGTCACCTGAGTGAGGGAGAAACTGCAAAGGGGGGGACGGGAAAAAAACGAGAATAAAATAAGAAACAATAAGAAAGAAGCTTCATTTCTACACACAGACTTTCCCCATCAAGCAGTTTATGTTTTTACCTTCACAGAGAAGATGTTTGCTGCATGCCCTGTGTGCATAGTGGTGAGCTTCTTGTGTTTGAAGGGGTCCCAGATTATGCAATGTTGGTCATCTGAGCCCGATGCCAGCAGACTGCATAGAACAAGAGCAAACATTACAGATAGGCCAACATAAATGTAGACGTGGTAAATATGGTCAGTAAATAGAACCCTGGTTTCAGCTCAGGACCTACTCTCCCCGTTCATTCCATTCTAGGCAGTTGACACACCCAGTGTGGCCCTGTTGACACAACAGATACAGTCAGATTGGCAAAGATGTTAATGCTGAATGTGTGCAGAAACACACACACACACACACACACACACAAACAAATCACCTGCAGCTCTGCCTCCAGTCCAAGTCTATTGATGAAGGGGTCCGTGACATGATACTGCCTTTGGAAGCCCAATGCTCTCTTGTCCTGCAGACATTAAGGCAAAACATCACCTGTCTCCCCCCAAAATCTCCTGTCTCACTCTGTCCAACATAATTAAAGCATTTCAGTGTACTAGTGTTCATTACTGAATAGATTGCAATGCAGATTGCATTTGAGGGTTGTTGATTTTTTTATCCAGAAAACGAAATATGAAAATTCAGGTCAAAGTCAAATTTTAAATTCTGTGGGAATTAGCTAGGTCGGTTTGTTTGGGTAAAATAGTACAGTATTTCATAAAAACAGGGGCTTAAAACGTTGGACTCACCCTGATCTGCCTGTGCAGGATGTCTCTGGTGATGTTCACAGCAGACATGGCCTCACAGCAAGTCATTGAGCACGGACTAGAGGTGCAGTGTCAAAGGTCAGATGGCATCTGCACAGTCTCTAGGAATGGGCTGCAACTTGAGAAATTGAATAGAACGGACATCAATGGACACTGGAGTAATTTACACCTCCTAAATAGATGAGGGGTTCCCAAGTGTTTTGAGGTTTAAATACTGAAACATAACTGTTAGCTAACTAGAACGTCAACTGGTTATATCTCAGCTAGCCAAGTGGCGGTCTTCAGATAGCTATGTACACACAATTCCTTCCTAATACTAGCCATTGCGACTGATGTTTACATTAGCCAACTAACGGTAGCTAGCTGGATTAGCTGCTGGGAGGCTAGCTACCAATAGGCAATAATAACAAGCCGTAAACGCACACAATGACAGCAGGCTGGGTTGGCCTCCCAAAAACACAGACATACAGATACAGCCCCGTCACCGTAACTAGATATTTCTGGCATTCCCTAAAAAAAAGCGTTGTACCTGTGTCGTCTGGCCTTCACCTCGAAATCGTTCCCAATCTTTGCCCAAGTTTCCAGATAACGATAGAGCCAGCTATCCAGCCAGCTAAGTTCCTGAGCTACAGTAGCTAGCTAGCTAAGCTAACGTGAGATGATTTACGGGGAATTCTCAATGCACTAGTTCTCTATCTATCTAGCACTTTAGCTACTCCTTACCAATGAAAGTCAAACTGTAGCAAGAGCGCTTCATATTCAATATTTTGCTAAGAATTTACAAGTGTTGACTGTCACTACTTACATTGGTTTCTCAACTGACTGAACCCTCCCACTACCCTTACGTGAACAAGCTGACGTGAACTATGCTTTGTATACGAAGTTTAGGAAGAAAATTATGAGTACACCACTCTGTGAATTGCACCGCTGTTTTCTTTTTCGTCGCACGACTGTACTGTTGAGTGACAGGTCAATTCCACAAATGAAAAAGTTGCAAAGATCCTTCGCATGTTTTTATTTTATTTTTCCAGTGGTGTAAAGTATTTAAATAAAAATACTTTAAAGTACTACTTAAGTATTTTTTGGGGGATATCTGTACTTTACTTTAATATTTATATTTTTGACAGCTTTTACTTTTACTTCACTACATTCCTAAAGAAAATTATGTACTTTTTACTCGATACATTTTCCCTGTCAAGCAAAAGTACTCGTTACATTTTGAATGCTTAGCAGGACAGAAAAACATCCCTGGTCATCCCTACTGCCTCTGATCTGGCAGACTCGCTAAACACAAATGCTTAATTTGTAAATTATGTCTAAGTGTTTGAGTGCCCCTGTCTATCCGTAAAGAAAAAAATAATGAACATTATACGTCTGATTTGCTTAATATAAGGAATTTGACATTATTTATGATTAAGTATATTTTAGCAATTACATTTACTTTTGATACTTAAGTATATTTAAAACCAAATACTTTTAGACTTTTACTCAAGTAGTATTTTACTGGGTGACATACTTTTTAATAGAGTAATTTTCTATGAAGGTATCTTTACTTTTACTCAAGTATGAAAATGTGATACTTTTTCCACATCTATATTTTTCAACTTATTAACCTAATGCAATATGAGATCAGCAATGGCATTCAGCACTGTTTTCCTGTTGAGATGTATGAAGGAGTGTGGCTTGTGGGACAAAATAACGAATTAATAATAAATAATAATAATAATAAATGAATCCTGAAATCATTTATAAAATAATAGATATATCCTGATACATATGTAAATGGTCTTCCATTACTCTTAATCATGATTTTACTGCATGTCAGTGAGACTGGCCAGTGGCATGGACAATCGTCTCAAAAAGTAGAAAGCACCTGTAGACATTCACCAGTGCTCACCGTTGTATCTACATTATGATATCAGATCAGTGCAGATGAGGAGAGGAAGCTGCTTTAGAGTATTGACTTTTTTAAATAGAGAAGCACAGAACTCAGCTCAGTGGAAGTCACAGGTGAACCTTGCTGCTGTGCAATTAACATAACAACCAAAGAGGTAGTGCTGAATTTCCCCAAACTTCATTGCAGCTTCTATTTATTACAACTGGTGGTCTGTCTTGGTGAGGCAAAGGGTTCAGTTCACAAGCTGGAGACAGGCATCTAAGGGTAAGCACCCATTCTATGGATGCTCAACTTCTTTCTTAGAGAAATTCTGAATGTGTTATTTAACCCTTGGCAAAGCTTGGCACAGAGGCTTCTTCTACACACTCTGAAGAAGGCATAGCAGCCGAAACACGTACGCATGTGGTTTTAATTATCCTTGTGGACATGACAAGATCATAAAGGCATTAATTTGCAACAAAAATGAAGAGTGACATGGTATTTCTTCAAATATGAACATTTTATCATTAATCATACAAAGACCACCTTCAAAATGTTTTGTACTCCTGTTTTCACACAGGCAGCTCTCCTGCCTCTGCCTCTAATTCTAATTCTATGATCGATTTGTTGTGCCATAAACTGAAACTAAGTATGCTTTTTTTTCTTCTTCTGTGTATGTCAGGAAGTCAATGCCATGGTTCTGGAGATTGTGTGGAGACTATTGTCACCAGTGCAGTGGAGTCTGTGTCTTTTATCCCTTCTCCTGCTTCCCATAGTAACAATTATATGTGCGATCCGTTCAAAAAGGTAATACTTATTCCTGTATTATGGCCCTTTATAAGCATTTTTTAGGTATTGCTGACATCCTGTCTGCATTTTTCCATTAGTAGAAAGACGTCCAGGTTGTCATTGGCCGAAATGGGACAGATCTCTGGTGAAAGGGTCAGTGTACAAAATTACCTGGGAATGTACCATTCACCTTACCAATTCATTTACATTACCATTGACTGTTGTTTGTGGATGTCCTGCTCCAGAAAATAGTACAACTTAATGTAAAGCTGGCATTCAAATGCATGGAATAATACTTATATATATGATTGCTCACTGCAGCGCCCAGATTCAATTGAGGTCACGACCTCAGAACTAAGGAAGAACATCATTGGACCAGCATCCTCAAAAAGAAAGTCAACCCAGTCCCAAAGAGAACACAGAGGTCAGAGTCAGTTGTGCATCACACTTGCAGTTGGACATGTTTCCCCACATCACACTCAGCTCACTGTTTATGTGTTTATGTTTCACTCTGTGCAGGGTCTTTCCCAGGGCAGGACACCCCAAGGCCGGTGAAGGCTTTGAGGCAGTTGCCTCCCTTACCTGAGCTGGAGAAGAGCAGTGTCCGACGACACAGCAGCTACACTGGGTCAGTAGTGTACGACGTTGTGGCCACAGAGGTCGGTAATCCATGGCCCACTACAGACAACAAGGCTTCTCAACAACAGGCAGCAGACGGCAGCAACCACCTGGAGGAGGTAGATGAAAAGGGTGAAGTGCCGTTCCCGGTCTATGCCAAAGTCAAGAAAACCAAAGACTGCTCCAACTCATCAAGACGTTCACCACTGTATGCCAAAGTGAACAAGACTAGCTCCCGGACTGTGAAATCTGAACTACTGTACTGCAGTGACTGATAATAAGTCAACACTGTGACTGACTTCTTCCTCCAAATGCTAAATAGTCTACAATGTTTTATGACAAAAGCTTATTTGAGATCATTGCTTCAAATGCCAATCTGATTTGTGTAAACGTAATCCAATAGGTAGCAAGAGTAAAAAGTTAAACTCACAAACAAGCATTAAGTTGTTTTATTCTTTCTTAAATGTTTATATGCGTATGTATTCATGTTGTTTCTCAGGCCCACAATGCTACAAAAGACACAGAAATATGGACTTCTGTTGTAATTTACTTGAGTCTCAAGACAACAAATTAAGTTTGTTTGCTCTATGTTAATTCATTCTACTGCACAATCTACCAATTATATCATAATCAGATCAGAGGACTAGGCCAGACAAATGGAACGTTCCCATGTTTCCCTTTGTTTTAAAATGGGCGGGACTCTGAAGTTGCTAAAAGCTTGTAGTGTTGTTTGAGTCAAATCAGAAACGGTTAGCTAGCTAAATTCTACAACGGGCGGAGGAGAACGAATTATTGAGAGCGACCGAAATTACAGGTGCTAATCTCGGCATACTCAAAGAGTTAATTTGCAAGTATTGCAGAAAAGGTAGGTTTAGGTGAATACATTCTGTTACGCTGTCCCAATTTGTTGCTAACGTTTCTGATAGCTATGTCAACAACGCAACTTTGTTACCTAGCTACGTTAGCTAGCTAACGTTGTTGTTCTTTGTATTGAGCTAGCTAGCTAATAGGTAGGCAGCCGACTAGTTTAGTAAGCTAGCAAACTAGCTAACAAAGTTAAATAGCTAGGTTGTTTAATAAAAAGCTAACAAACACAATTGACATGTAGCTAGCCATCGACTTTATATTATAGTTACGGTAGGTAGCTAGTTAGCTAACGTTAACTATCAAGCTAGTTCAAGTTAGGGTCCGAGCTATTCTTTCCCCCCCATATTGAAGTTAACATTTAAAATGGTTAAGATAAGGGTTAGGGTAGGGGTTACTAGGGTTTAGTATAGGCACGTCCCAAGGATCCCGGATAGCACTGATGGTGTAGATAACCAATAGACCAATAGCTAACGTTAACTGGCATAAGTTATATCTAGGTAGAAAGAAAGCGAGATCTGTGTAGCTAACTAACTTAATCAGAGCGAGAATCATCGGTTTTCCAGTCCTTTGGACTAACTTCTACTGGAATATGGGACCTTCAGCTGATGTTGACATTGAGTGTTTCTGAGACAACTGTGTAACATTCCCCTTGCCCCTTGGCTCTTAAATTCAGCTTAGACTCTCTCACAGCCCTCCATTAAAGTGAAGCGTTATTAGTGTCACCTTGTGGATGTTGGCTGTGCTTTTCACACATCATGTATGCGTTTCAGCTGGGTTTCCTGACATGGAGTGGCAGACGCCAGCTGTGTCTGAGAAGTTCCAGAGCCACTTTGGCCGCCGGCCTGGGACAACAGACAGTGGGGACACAGAGCTAGGCAGCACAGAAGGTGAGAACGTTCCCCCTGCTCTGACTTCCTGTACTACCACAACACCCATGCTTATTCTGCAACATGTCATATAGCTCAGTTCTGAAACACATTTACATTACATTTTAGTCATTTAGCAGACGCTCTTATCCAGAGCGACTTACAGTTAGTGAGTGCATATAGATTGTTTTTTTCTTTTCTTCCATTGTTCTTTTTCTTTTTTTCATACTGGCCCCCCCGTGGGAAACGAGCCCACAACCCTGGCATTGCATGCGCAATGCTCTACCAACTGAGCAACACGGGACCAAACACCCTCCACACAGCTGTACACACTGTTCTCTATGTTCACCGTGGTGAATAATGTTAGTTACAATGCTGATGGCTGACTAGCTCACATGTTAAAATCTCAAGGTATGTGTGACTCGCTGGACTTACATTTGTCATTTAGCAGACGCTCTTATCCAGAGCGATTTACAGGAACAATTTGGCTGGGGGATTCGAACCAGTGACCTTCAGGTTACTGGCCCAACGCTCTTAACTGCTAGGCTACCTGACGCCCTACCTACCTTATCGACTTGAGAGCAGTCGATGTGAATGAAAGGAGAAATCCACAGCAGCTTGCTGTTTCTCTCTGCGACTATGTTTGGAACAAGGGGTTGGAGGTCAGCATCCTCTGTTGTTGAATACAGCCTATTTATAGGCAGGGTGATGTGCTCATGATCCTTGGATGCTCAGGAGATTTACAGGGGTAGTTTATATTCCCTACCGGTGGCTCGGCCTACCTAATTGGGGGGTGGATTGCTTGGACTGGACAGCTAAATGGAAACTCTGAACCCTTGCCCCCTTCTTCTTTGCTGAGTGATGCATGTAATGCTCACAGATTAGATGCACCCGATGGGGTTTAAATGAGAACATCATTTGGGAAGTACTAGGACTGGAGGTGTATGTACTATCCGTATGCCCTGCTGAAGGTGAGACTGGAGTGCTTTAGTATTAGTAGTCTGTGTGTTTGCCTGTGGTAAGCCTATTTGTGATTCTATCGTTTTTTCTAGTAGTTGGGTGTGAGTCCATTGAAAATCATTGTAATCGCGCCATGCCATCTGCATTCACAATTGAAGACTAAAAGGAGAATTGCAGTTAACGAGACACTTCTATTTGGGCCCAACTGTCAAGCAAGCTAGTGCCACTGATACACCGGCGCTGTAACTGATAATAGTGCTTAGCAACATGAGTCCTGACTCCTTCAACTCCCTTACTCCAGTCTAAACTGTCAAAGGCGAGGGTCAGGGTGGACATGGTGTAGTGTCAGAGAGTTCAAAGGTCAGTCTGACAGGTCATCCTTCATAGGCACTGATGTGTTGTTGTTTTTGGGGCCCTGGATGAAGTTGTTTGGTCTTTGAACACACCTTATTGTATCCTACTTTCCAATTGTGTATTTTTATTTGTGATATATTTATGTTTCGGTCACAGTTAGTCTGGTACTGCTGGAGTAGCATTTTATATTACATCTTTGCCAAATTAGGTTTTGAGTGAGCTTACAAACCATTACCTGCTGGAGAATTAACTCTTAACTTCAATTCCACATAAGCCTAGTTTGTTCTCCCTCAGAGCATCAGAGCAGTTTGGACTTGTCCTAGCCAAACATACTCATGAATCAGTTGAGCCTCAAGGTCACCTGAACATTTAATTTGAAGAATGTTTTCACTGGAAGAGCCTCTGTCTTTGCCAGTTCCTTCCTGTTGTGTGCTCACTAATTCTTAGTTTCCCCTGCCGTTGCTAAGCACGGCTCTGTCCAAAATAGACGTCTCATTTTGGCGGAGGTTTTTAGTCTCGCTTTTGGGGTGTACGCGTGTGACGTGCGCGGGACTGTGGGAGAGGGCTAGGTGTTTAAATAAGCAGCCGGCACAGATCACTCTGTAACCTGAGTGGGGCTATAAATACCCCTACCCTTTCCTGCCTGTGTCTGTCTGTGTGTGGTTGCTCCGAGCGCTGTACAGGGCGGCCTGGCTTGGTTATTCTCTAGGACAATACTCCCTGCTGTACAAGGCCTTCTTGTCCGCGACACTACACTGCTGTCAGCCTAGAACCTTCGAGCCTCCAGAAAAATGCATTGGAAGGAATTCGGCATCAGCATTAAACATCTTGCTGCTGCAGCTCACCCCTTCCGCTGGGCTGTTAAAAAATGTCACGGCTAATAACACGTTTCTCCCAGTGTCGGAGTGAGTGCCAGGTGAGCAGGGCTCTGTCTGTTTCTCTTTAAATAGCTGTTATGAAATAGGGCTTGTGTATGGGGTCTGCTGTTAGCTGTCACACAGGCCTAGTTGTTGTTTTTACTAGTTTCCAGTGCTTTAAACGCAGAGGTTTCTTCATTTGAAAACTGATGTGTCTAACTGTTTCCATTTCAAAATATAGCTTAGTAGCCATTATGACACAATCAAAATGGGGTGCTTCTTTGGTGTGTAGTCTCATGATTTGAGGTTAGTCTATTTGCCTGTCTGTTCTTGCATGTGTTAAGGGTTTCTTGGTCTGTGAATGAATGGTCTTTCTGTTGGAAATGAATAAAAGCACTTACTAGGTCAGTCAGTACTAGTGGTGTTACCTGACAGGCAAAGTGGGCCACCCACTGACCCCAGTCATGGTGTGTGGTATGCTTCACATCACCACCTGAAAATAGTGTGGATGGTAGTGTGGTACGTACAGCATACCAACTCTCTGTAAAGGAATCTTAAGCCAGAGATTGTTTGGAGAAAGGAAGAGTTATACTCTGTTTTCAAGGCCATTCACTGAATTCAATGCCACCCGAGTGGCAGTTTTGTTCACCACTTCCCAGTGAAAGCAAAGTATATTTTATTGTTACTCAATGGATGCTGCTTCAAATTCTTACCCAAATCTAACGGTTCCTTTCTCTTACCCCCTCCAGATTTCTGCAGTTCCAGCAGCAGCCCCATGTTCCAGCCCATCCGCAGTCAGATTCCCATCCCCACTGCCCATGTCATGCCGTCCACGGCCGGACCACCGGCCTCCAAGCCCCAGCCCCGTTCCCAAGACGATTCCCAGGCTTCTGCCGAGGCACACAGGCCGCCCTCGGGCTCCCGAACCTCCAGTGGAACCTCCAGCTCTAAATCGTCCTCCCTCTCCAAGTCAGCCTCTTCCCCCAACCTGGACATGGCACAAGGCGGCATGGGGGGAGCCGACCCCGCCGGGCCCAAGACAGACTGCCTGAGCCGCTACCGCAGCCTCGTGAACGGACTAGACCATTCGCTGTTCCCCTCTGGGGACCAGTCTTGCATGGATGAGGGCCAGAGGTTCGACATGCCCACCATGGAGCCCACAATGAACCAATCTGCTCTGCTAGCGGGCTACTGCCCCGACGTCCGACTCAGGCTCCAGATGACCAGCCTGGGGGAGACTCCCGAGTGCAGCGGGGAGGCCTACAGGGTAGCCATGGCAGCCATGGAGCACTCGTACAAGGCTCTCCCCGAGGCCAGGCCGGGGGTCCCCGGAGCTCCAGACCCCTATAGCCAGAGGAGCAGCCAGCCCGGTGGAACTGGGGCTGGGTCAGCCGGTGTGTACCCCAGCTCTCTGTATCTGCAGACCCAGGCTCTGTTGAGGGAGGCCAAGGCCTATGAGCCCATGCTGCAGGAGAGATGCAGAGAGCTGCCCAGCTGGCAGCAGCAACAGCAGCACAAGCAGCAGCTGGAGAGTCTCCGCATGCAAGTGGAGCAGATGCAGGTGAGCTGAGCATTTAGACCTGAGAACAGCTAGCGTAAGACTGACCCATTTTATACACATGTATACTGAATAAAAATATAAACGCAACAATTTCAACGGTTTTACTGAGTTACAGTTCATATAAGGAAATCAGTCAATTTAAATTAATTAATTAGGCCCTAATCTATGGATTTCACATGACTGGGCAGGGGCGCAGCCATGGGTGGGCCTGGGAGGGCATAGGCCCACCCACTTGGGAGCCAGGCTCAGCCAATCGGAATGAGTTTTCCCCCACAAAAGGGCTTTATTACAGACAGAAATACTCCTCAGTTTCATCAGCTGTCCGGGTGGCTGGTCTCAGGTGAAGAAGCCGGATGTGGAGGTCCTGGGCTGGCGTGGTTACACTTTGTCTGCGGTTGTGAGGCCGGTTGGACATACTCCCAAATTCTCTAAAATTACGTTGTGGTAGAGAAATGAACATACAATTCTCTGCCAAAAGCTCTGGTGGACATTCCTGCAGTCAGCATGCCAATTGCCCACTCCCTCAAAACTTGAGACATCTGTGGCATTGTGTTGTATGACAAAACTGCACATTTTAGTGGCCTTTTATTGTCCCCAACACAAGGTGTACCTGTGTAATGATCATGGCGTTTTAATCAGCTTCTTGATATGCCACACCTGTCAGGTGGATGGATTATCTTGTATAGGAGAAATGCTCACTAACAGGGATGTAAACACATTTTTGCCCAACATTTGAGAGAAATTAGCTTTCTGTGCATATGGAACATTTCTGGGATCTTTTATTTCAGCTCATGAAACATGGGACCAACACTTTATATGTTGCGTTTATATTTTTGTTCAGTATAGTTCTCAAAATGCCCATATTAGGACAACAAATGTTTTTGAGTGAGGAAAGTGGTTGCCAAAGTTAGAGAAGATGGCCTCTTTGGTTATAAGGCTGTTAGGTATTCTTTATAGTTGAGTCAGACATGTCCAATACGTCCTCTGTGTGTGTGTGTGTATGCAGATGATTACTGCTGGAGTGGGCCAGTACTCCGCTCTCTACTCCACCCCCTCCATGCCACCAGAGACCAGTAAATGGGACGCGGTGATCAAAGCCAACGAGAGCATTCTGAAGGAGAAGGAGCTCGTCATAGAGAGGTACACAGCTATTACTTCAGATTGAAAGGCTAACCAAACTCAACAAAAAAAAATCTGGTGATCGACTGAGGGATAATCCCAAAAAAAACGTATCCTTGTGACTATCCAGGAATATAAGGAAAAAGGAGTACCCAGTGCCTGCATAGATCTGTGTTTCTTTGGGACAAACAGGCTTACGTTCTGGCATAGCACGCCTTTATCAGAGCCTTGGCTAGGCTGAAAATAAACTCTGATCCATGCAGACACTGAGTGTTCCTTTAAAGTGTCCTGGGGTAAGGAATATCTATTGCCCTACCTGAAAAACAAAATCTTCTCTATACGCTTATAGCAGGATGTATTAGGGGAAGTGTGTGGTATCTGACCTTGTCACTGGTGTTTACTCTGGGTTGTATTGTTGTAGACAGAAGCAGCAGATGTCTCAGCTGGAGCAGCGGCTGCGGGAGAGCGAGCTGCAGGTCCACGGAGCCCTGCTCGGCCGCGGTGCTCCGTACGGCGACGTGTGTCTGCTCCGGCTGCAGGTGAGCTGGACACGCTCGCACATTCTTTCACATTTGTCATTTAGCAGACTCTCTTATCCAGAGCCACACACCCACTCGATGAGCTGAAACTGCACGACCACGGATGACGTCGAAGTCTTTCCCGTGTGTCTTCCAGGAGGCTCAGAGGGAGAATGCCTTCCTGCGGGCCCAGTTTGCAGAGCGCGGTGACTGCGCCGCCCAGGAGAAGGCGGAGGCAGAGCGCCGCCTCGGTGCCGTGGAGGCGGAGACGCGGCGTCTGAACGATACGCTGAGGGAGACCAGCGAGAGGCACGCCGAGGAGATGAAGAAGCAGGAGGAGAGGGTGAGAAGCTGAGCGTCGGGCCGTCTGCCACAACATCACACTGCTACATTGATAGTCCAGTTGCTAATTATATAAACTGATTCACTTTTCGAATGACATAAAGTGACAGTTATTTCACGTGATTGGCGTTGCAGTCAGGAATTTTTCTATTCATAAAAAGTGACCGTTATTCCATACTTAACGTTGTGTGTGTGTAGATTCGCAGCCGGGACAAGCACATCAACAGCCTGAAGAAGAAGTGCCAGAAGGAGGCAGAGCAGAACCGAGAGAAGCAGCAGCGCATCGAGACTCTGGAGCGCTACCTAGCTGACCTGCCCACTATGGACGACTACCAGGGCCAGAGCAAACAGGTCAAAACCAGCACAGACTGCATTACACACACACACCTTACCCAAGTGAAACTGTCTTGGGATCAGTGTCCAGGGGCAACTGTATCGAGTGAGATTCTTAATTCTGTAAGTATATATTGAATATATTCACGGATCGTGGTTTATATATAGAATTAAGTGTAATCTCACTCAATACAACTACGTCCTACCTCATCAAAATGACTCTGGGTGTTACTATGGTCACGTTCCAGGCAGTCTTTTTATTGCTGTCTGGTGATGTGTTTGTTCACTCTCTCAGGAATCACATTAATAAGATGTATACATCTTCTGATATGCGCAGCGCCACCACAAATGCGACACACGAGCGGGCCCTGAGTTTAGTGCTGACGTACGTGTGTTGTGTGTTTTTAGCTGTTGGAGGTGGAGCAGCGGGCGTCCCAGCTGCAGGGCCGGGTCCGAGAGCTGGAGGTGTGTCTGCAGGAGGCTCGCTCACTCACCAGGGAGAAGGACACCCAGCTGGAGGAGCAGAGACGCAGGGAGAGGGAGCTGCTCACCACTGTCACCAGGTACACACACACCAATCAAAGCTCGACGCTGTGGTTAGAAAAGAGCAGATGCTCTGAGCTATCCAACCAGGACCAATTATTTTACTACTACACACACACAGCTATACACTCATTCTGACATGATCGCATACCAGGTGTGCACGCGCACACACAGTCATTTTAACATGCATGCATACTCGTATAACCTATATTGTTTGTGTAATGACCTGTTTGTTAATTAGTTTTGTTGTGTGTCAGTTTACAAGAGCGGGTGCAGGAGGGCCTGGAGGACGGGGCAAGGTTACCCTCCCTGGATGTGGAGAAACTCAGAGGGGAGAACAGCAGCCTGAGAGAGGAACAACAGAGACTGAAAAAGGTCAGTCTTTTCATCTTGTTCCGTTCTTGGCCTACTTCAGCTTTTACATTGACATTTCACCTGTACATTCCATTCTGGAATGTTGCTCTGCTTTTTGTCGTCTAGTGCTGGTTCTAAAACGTTCCGCTCTTGTCTTTTTTCTCCAGGTCGTGGAGAAGCAACTGAGGATGATGGAGCAACTGGGCACCCAGATCGGGGTACGTGATACTTATTTAATCTGTTTACACCTTGGATGATATCTCTGAGGAACCTATATGGACTTACTAGCCATGCCTAACCCATATCCAACCTCTGACCTGTGTGTATTTGTGTTTCTCTCTGTGTGTAGACCCTGGAGGAGCAGGTGTCTCAGGAGGAGAGCAGCTCCCATGCTCTGAGAGAGGAAGTGTGTTCTAAAGAGCAGGGGCTGCTACAGCTCCGCACAGCAATGAAGGAGGTGAGATGGTAGGACAGGACAACACCACTACTGGAAATAATGCTCTGTTCCATGTTCTGATAGGAGTCATCTTGAGAACCTCAGAGCTCATGTTCTGTCCTAATGCATAAAATGACGAACTGGACAGCAGGTTACATTTCAATACTTATTCATTAACCATGCACATACGTATTGAAATTGTGCTGTAACTGTCCATTTTCTTTTACATGGAGTATCTATGAGGCGGCAGGTAGCTTAGTGGTTAAGAGCGTTGTGCCAGTAACCGAAAGGTCGCTGGTTCTAATCCCCGAGCCGACTAGGTGAAAAACCTGTCGATGTGCCCTTGAGCAAGGCACTTAACCCTAATTGCTCCTGTAAGTCGCTCTGGATAAGAGCGTCTGCTAAATGACCAATTTATTATTATTTATTATGACTATTCTCCACCACCCAACTATTTTAGTTGTAGAAGAACTTTGAGTTGAATATGTTGTCTATTATTTCTGTAATTCCTAATGGTGTGTTTTCTGTGTATTCCCAGCTGTCGGCCCAGAACCAGGAACTAATGGAGCAGAACTTGACCCTCCATGAGCGTCTGGAGGACTCGGAGAGGGTGAACCTGGACCGGACGTCGTCCTCGCTGCGGCCTGCAGGGGCCCGCCTCACCCAGCATCTCCACGGGGAGATGGCCTCATGCCTCTGCGACCTGCGCTCCCTCTGCAACGTCCTGACCCAGCGGTCACAGGGCCGAGACCCCAACCTCTCGCTGCTGCTTGGCATTACATGTGAGGGATGACCACTGCCGCTACAGGATTTAGTAGCATTAGCATAAAGGCTGCTGCAATTTTTCACTTCATCCTGAAACACTTTTAGAATCAGTTATAGCTTGAGTGATGGTAAAAGTCAAAGATGAATGTTTGATCAATTGAAGTGTTGTAGCCACAGAATACTTCCATCTATATACAAGTGTTGTAATACGTTGTCGTCATACTTCCAGGTCCTGTCACCTAATCCTTTGAATGAGCTTGACGATTATGTCATCAAATTCCTGAAAATGTTGGGTTATTTAAGATGTGTGTGTGTGTGTATATATACATATATATATATATATATATATATATAATTTTTTTGTGGATGAATTTACTTCTGCCAGATGCCTTTTTATGTTTTTGTGCTGAAAACCATTTGCGCTACATTTTAGCCCATTGAACTTTTGTAGGCTTTTTGAATGGTCTTCAAAAACGACAAGGCTACAAAAATCACTTTCATAGTGTGTAGTAACTGTGTTTCTTCTTCTCCCCAGCTCCCCCACCCATGGCAGAGCAGGTGGAGGACTGGCTGAGTCCTGAGGTCCTCCAGAGGAAGTTGACTGAAGCCCAGCAGCTGCGTCGTGACGTGGAGGAGCTCCGCACCACCGTCTCAGACCGCTACGCCCAGGACATGGGAGAGAACTGCATTACCCAGTAGCCCCAGCTGCTAGCCTCTCTAAAACAGACTGAACCTGAGACCGACTCGTCATTGGTCAAGCAGTAACCCCATCAGGCTAATGGGGGTAAGGCTTCCATATTGGCCTTGCTTCTTCCACTCTCTCCATTGAGTATGAACTGGAATCTCATGTTGAATCTCATGTTGGCCCGTTGGGGAAGGAATCCTTGATCGGGTCATGCATTTCAGTCAAAGGGCTTACGGTGAAAGAACTGTTCTTAAGCCAGTGTGTATTTTGTTTTTATAAATGTTTTACTGATACATTTGTGTGTCAGAGGCCCTCCCCTCTTTTTATGACACATGGATGGGGTTGTGTTATCTTTTTTTCAATAAATAACATTCTTATTATTTAAATCTTCCCTCTGGGGAAAAATGTTGGATGTGGTTGACAATCAACTGAAAATATTTCAATCTGTTTTTGAGTGATTCAACCGGGAATGTTACTAACCCACCATTATTTAAAATGGTACATTTGTAGCATTGGACTCTAGCGTGTGGGTGGCTTTTAACAGTGGTAGGGCTAATACTGAAAATATATTCTGTCAGCATTATAACTGAGATATTATTCACAGAGACATCCGTCCCGTCTGTACAATTGCACAGTTAAAAAACATTTTTTGCAGATATTTCTCTCAGGTAGTGGGCTTGCTTTGATGTTCAATTGTGCCTTTCTGTGCTTTTGCTGTCGTCACCACGCAAGCCAATATACTACCAGGCACATTTTCTAGTGGCTTTCTTTCTCAACTTTAACTCTTTTGTTGTTTCAGCCAACAGAGCAACTCCATACATTCCTTAAACATTGCTTCATGGGTTGTCCTCTAAGAAGACGATATGTCAGTCACAGCTAGTTATGGGATAACGGTCTGTGACGATGTGAACTGAAGCCATTTTACACACTCCTTAACTGTATTTGTGGGACTGGTTGTTGTAAAGGGTCTGTTCAGTCTTGCAGAGCAACATACTGTAATCTAACATGCGAGTCCCTGTGCCTACTTTGTCCTTAACATGTGTGTACTAGCAAAATGTCTCTGCCATCTGTATTGATAGTATTATTTTCTTTCCATCCTCTAATAGCAAGACATGTTTGGTTTCAAATTAATAACTCATGGATGTCAGTATTTTGTCATTTAAAAATGTGCGACATGACGACACTAACTTTAATTTTTTTATTTTCAGTGTTTGAAGAGCAAAAAACTGGTTTAATTTATTGATGGATGTCACATCAAATGCTATCCTTCAGTTGATGAACATCATGACACTAAGTGGGGACAGACATTTGGATGTCTAACATTGTCTAGATGAGACTAATGTGAGTCCTCATTTGAGCTTTAACAAAGTTAGACAAACTTGCCTTATGTCAAATCCTTTGCGAAAATTAAAATGTTTATTTAATATATTTGTATCCTTAATTGTGTTTACATATTTTTTTCCCCCATATGTTGAATTGTAATTTACTTTGTTTGAAAAAACAGACATAGCTGCACAAAGCAAACCGCATAGTGCAGGGTTCTTCAATTCCGGTCCTGGAGGGCCGAAACACCTCTTTCATCCTCTCCTTCTAATCAGGGGCTAATTCAGACCTGGGACACCAGGTGAGTGCAATTAACTACCAGGTAGAAATAAAAAACAGAAGTGTTTCGGCCCTCCAGGACCGGAATTGAAGAACCCTGGCATAGTGGGTCAATGTTCCGCAACAGCTAAGAGCATTGAAGCGCGAGGCTAAACGGCTCTGCTGTTTTGGTCCCTTGGCTACCACGTTGTAAGAGCGTGAAGCGAACCCGTGCCCATGTGCAGATACTGAGTGTGACTGAGACCAAGTCTTTCTCATCGCAATATCTGCGGTGCTGCTCATGCAACGTTATTTTGCTAACTCTACCTTTTTAAGCAGTCATGGTTCAAGGTGAATTGTCTGCATCAGCATCAATAATTATGCAAGTTATTGTATTCCAATGGAATTTAGGATTTTCCAATGTCATGATGATCCTGAAAAAAAGTTTTGTAAGTGTTGGCGCCCTCCAGTGCCACATCCCTATCAGATCTGAATATACATGTTTATGAAAGTAAATATTTTATAACCATGAGGAGCGTGACAAGGCGATTGTTCTCTCATTGAGGTGGGCTTGGCCTAGTCCTGAGCAGCATTGGGAGTGAGCCCGCAGGAGAGGAGTGTCTGGGAATCCTCACTGTAGCAGCGCTGTGGGAACGCACTGATGATGTCATATGCTGGGGCATTTGTCCATCTGAAATTGAGAGGGAGGGAGAGAGAGTTGATAGGGATGGCATTGCACAGGACTGGGCTTTCATTACATGTCAACAGACTGGGATGCGGCTTTGTTCTGGTACGCAGATTTTTCGTCACTGATCATTTGGACAAATCATGATTCCGCAGATAGGATCATTTGGCCCATAGACTTGCCCAAAACTAACAGAGTTTCCATTTAGAGGAGTGGACACTTGGCTAGTCTCGTTAGTACATTTTCTAGCACGTCTCCCCCCAGAACTTAATTGAGCATGAGGCAATTATGCCAGATTATTATTTATTTAAAAAATAGGGGGGTGGATCAGCTTTAATATTGCATAAAGATTGTGGCTCCTATCAATGTAATTGTCTGCATCACTTCCAATCCCCCATATATATTTTATATGAATGTATATTATCTTAGGTTTGGACACACCTACTCATTCAAGGATTTTTCTTGATTTTTTTATCGCTGCAGAATGCTGTGGTAGCCATGCTGGTTAAGTGTACCTTGAATTCTAACTAAATCACAGACGGTGTCACCAGCAAAGCACCCACACACCATACACCTCCTCCATGCTTTACGGTGGAAAATACACATGCACATGTCTCTCAAAGACACAGCGGTTGAAACCAAAAATCTCAAATTTGAACTCGTGATTCTTGGCCCAAGCAAGTCTTCTTATTATTGGTGTCCTTTAGTAGTGGTTTCTTTGCAGCAATTCGACCATGAAGGCCTGATTCACAGTTGATGTTGAGATGTGTCTGTTACTTGAACTCTGTGAAGCATTTATTTGGACTGCAATTTCTGAGGCTGGTAACTCTAATGAACTTATCCTCTGCAGCAGAGGTAACTCTGGGTCTTCCATTCCTGTGGCGGTCCTCATGAGAGCCAGTTTCATTATAGCGCTTGATGGTTTTTGTGACCCCCCTACCTTGTCACAACAACTGATTGGCTCAAACACATTAAGAAGGAAAGAAATTCCACAAATTAACTTTTAAGAAGGCACACCTGTTAATTTAACTTGGGTCAAACATTTCGGGTAGCCTTCCACAAGCTTACTACAATAAGTTGGGTGAATTTTGGCCCATTCCTCCTGACAGAGCTGGTGTAACTGAGTCAGGTTTGTAGGCCTCCTTGCTCGCATACGCTTTTTCAGTTCTGCCCACAAATGTTCTATAGGATTGAGGTCAGGGCTTTGTGATGGCCACTCCAATACCTTGACTTTGTCGTTTAGCCATTTTGCCACAACTTTGGAAATATGCTTGGGGTCATTGTCCATTTGGAAGACCCATTTGCGACCAAGCTTTAACTTCCTGACTGATGTCTTGAGATTTCGCTTTTGATATATCCACATAATCTTCCTTCTTCATGATGCCATCTATTTTTTGAAGTGCACCAGTCCCTCCTGCAGCAAAGCACCCCCACAGCATGATGCTGCCACCCCCGTGCTTCACAGTTGGGATGGTGTTCTTCGGCTTGCAAGCCACCCCCTTTTTCCTCCATACATAACGATGGTCATTATGGCCAACCAGTTATATTTTTGTTTCATCAGACCAGAGTACATTTCTCCAAAAAGTACGATCTTTGTCCCCATGTGCAGTTGCAAACCGTAGTCTGGCTTTTTTTATGGCGGTTTTGGAGCAATGGCTTCTTCCTTGCTGAGCGGCCTTTCAGGTTGTCGATATAGGACTTGTTTTACTGTGTATATAGATACTTTTGTACCTGTTTCCTCCAGCATCTTCACAAGGTCCTTTGCTGTTGTTCTGGGATTGATTTGCACTTTTTGCACCAAAGTACGTTCATCTCTAGGAGACAGAACGCGTCTCCTTCCTGAGCGGTATGACGGCTGCGTGGTCCCATGGTGTTTATACTTGCGTACTATTGTTTGTACTGATGAACGTGGTACCTTCAGGCTTTTGGAAATTGCTCCCAAGGATGAACCAGACTTATGGAGGTCTACAATTTTTTTTCTGAGGTCTTGGCTGATTTCTTTTGATTTTCCCATGATGTCAAGCAAAGAGGCACTGAGTTTGAAGGTAGGCCTTGAAATACATCCAATTGACTCAAATGATGTCAATTAGCCTATCAGAAGCTTCTAAAGCCATGACATCATTTTCTGGAATTGTCCAAGCTGTTTAAAGGCACAGTCAACTTAGTGTATGTAAACTTCTGACCCACTGGAATTGTGATACAGTGAAATAATCCGTCTAAACAATTGTTGGAAAAATTACTTGTGTCATGCACAAAGTAGATGTCATAACTTACTTGCCAAAACTATAGTTTGTTAACAAGAAATTTGTGGAGTGCTTGAAAAACAAGTTTTAATGACTCCAACCTAAGTGTATGTAAACTTCCGACTTCAACTGTATATATAACATACTGTTAGTTGCAAGAATTTTGTATAATAATTTAAATGATAAAAGTTTTGAATCTGGCGTTTTGTCTATCAGTTCATAAACCATGTGCCATGGAATCGGTACATTGAGAATTTCTTCCCAACTATTTTGCAATCTGTATGGCACAGCTGTCACTTTTTTGGTCTTTAAATGAAACTAGTATACTTTTCTATTTATCACAATTTTCTTTAAACAATTTTGGTCTTGAATGCAGGGCTGACAGACAAGATCCTTATTTTCTCCCCCTTCCACTTGCCTCTTCCATTTTTGCAGTATGCAAGATTTTAGTTCTGGGTGTCCGAGATTAACATGACCCAAAAGTCACTGTGACTGAGATTAAGTACTGTGAACCTGATGGACTTCCTGGGCAAAATACTCTGCACAGCATTTTGTGGTAATGGCTCCCAACCCACCTGTGCTTGTCCAGATACTGGCGCAGGTGACCTATGGTCTCAGAGAAGCGCATTTTCATGATGTAGGTGTGCTCGCCATCCTCTGACTTCACCCTCAGTGTGGTGACATCACGGGCCGTCTCATGCCACTCCAACCTGAGTTAGAGAACAGGTTAATAACCCACATTGGCAAATGTGTGTCCCTCTTCCTGGGTCTCCTCTGTCACCAGGGCCCACAAGGCCCCCTAGTGGTGGAAGTGAAAGAGTTTTGTGAATAGTTCTAGATAGTGTACCTGCATACCTCTCTTTCATGGCCTGTAGCACTGGTGTGTCTATGAGGGTCACAGCATGGCTGTTTGGAGCATCAGAAGAGCCCTAAACTCAAGACACAGACATTTACTAACATATAGTACTCATGTCCATCATCTTCAGGTACAAGCAGAAACATGCAAAAGATCGGTCTCACCTGTAGACTGGCTTTCAGTGAGTCCCTGATGTCAATCACTCTACCAGCCTTCACTACCACCTTGGGAAGCCTGTTCAGGAACTGGTCCATTGTCAGTTTTCTGTCTGTGGGCAAATCAATGTTCAAATCAGAGCAAAGGAGGCTTGGGGTGAATCTCAAGTGATACACGTATAGTTGAACCAACTTCAAATGTGAATTTCAATTGTATTTCTTTGATTCCTTGTGTTCTCTCTCCTCAAAACACATTGGAGAAGATCCAAGGTTCCTCGCCATCTCATGCATTTTCAGGAGGAGGAGAGAGGACTCGAGGAATCCAATAAATACTATTGAGATTCCACCTTTGAAGTTGGTTCAACTAGTTTGTGAAGTGTAGCACATGTTTTGGGGAACAAATTGAAGTGATACTGAGAGGACCGACCGGGTATCTGAGAGAGTGTACAGTAGGCGTGTCCTAAGCTCTCTGTTGATTTCTCCCCCTCTGTGCCTCCAACAACAGCCTGCCCCTTCCCAGGGAACTCTGCCCACGGTCGCCTCTCTTTGAACTCCTCCTCTCGCCTGTCATGAACCTGTGAACACCAAAAGAGGAAGTCCCACTACTCACCACAAAACAAACAGGAAATATGTTGTCCATGTCGTCAGTTTTCTTACCGTAAGCACATTTGAAATTCACGCATGCACACACACACCTGAAAGGGCACCCCATCTGCAAACCTGTCCTGTAGCTCAGAAGGGAAGTATTCGTCCATCAGGTCTTGCATGCACTGCTGTTAAAGTCATTAGCGGCTGGGTGTCAGACACATTGGACAGATACAAACTGAGCTTTCTGTTCATAGTTATTCTGTCTGCTACAATCTGAGAGAGAGTCAATATATGGAAACATTGAAATCAAATAATCTTCAGTGAATATGTATCTAAAGTCATGCCTGGTTTAAATATCTAGTCTAAGTTTCAGTGCCTGGTCTAGGTGTGTTGTACTCTCTCGTAATAGCCTTAACAGTAGCTGATTTGGTTCTGGGTGCTGAGATTATGTACTGACTAGCCAGTCAGAGTGTAGCGAGTATTCCCTATATAGTCTCTGTCTGTACCTGTGTGCTGGCTTCCTGGTAAGAGCGGAAGGGCCCATTGAACATGAAGATGCCATTGCTGTAGAGCTGTAGTGGGATGAGGTGCTGCTGGGCCAGCTGTGCCCCTCTGGACGTGGCCCTGATGTAGGACTCTCCTTCTCCAGCCAGGATGTTCAACTGCTGGATGTTCTGGAGCACCAGGTCAAAGTTCATCTGGAAGTTCCTCCTGGCCACAGAGGTCTCTGCAAAAACACAGGTCACCATAATAAGTGAATGCATAATTAAAGATTTTCTGTTTGAAAACTATCCAGGCATCACATGAGCACAGCTCTTTGAAACTTTACTGGTGCATTGAAACAACAAAGTCATGAAAGAAACCTCTTCTTTGTTGTTTGGCAGCTGCTTTGTACTGTTGGAAATGACAGTTTGAAAATGTGATTTGATTAGGTTTTACTTCAAGTGTAAATTGAAAGTCAGGCCTATGGTGAGGATTAGAGGGTCACTGAATACTGGGGCTACCTGTTAAGGAAGGTGTACTGTTACAGCATGTTCAGATAGAAATGTATCATGTAGAAAGAATATGATTGTCTGTCAGATAGAATAGGGAATCTTAGCAGCTCTATTAATAATATTTATATCTGCAACATAAGGTTCAGCACTTAATACCTCCCTGGTTCCTTTACCTGGCTGCCACACCCCTCTCTCGGAGCTCTGGGTCTGCTCAGCTTCCTCTACTTCCTGTTGACTGGCTGTGTCGCACTCCTCTCTACGTTCCCCACCCAGATCATGCCGTAGTAGTTCAGAAACCGCTGTGTGGTTAAAAAAACCCCACAGAGTTTAAAGAAGAAAAACTTTGCAGTGACATTAGTTAAAGAGGTGAACTAAACTATTTAGAACAGACTTAGAGATGACTCAACCACCACAACTCAACTTCTCTGTTGTACTGTATGTAGTAAAGTTCAAGTCTAAATTGGACATGCACTGACTTCATAAGATATATTGTAAATCACACAGTGCGGTCCATCCATGTCTGTGCAATGTACCAAAATGATAGCCGAGGACCCAAAAAAAACATTGCAACAAAAACATTGCACCGTTGTATCACCATGGTGATGATGGTCTTACCTCCATCTCCAATACCTGGCCCTGAAGCCTGTGGCATGTTCTTATGAGATCATCCTCTCTGCTCCTATCACTGTTTTTCTCTAAAAACCACAGAAACAGAATGGTCTTGGTTAACCAAACACGACTTGTTCCATACTCTTAATATATTTTATTTTCACTTAACAGAGATGAGAGGGAGATGACAGAGAGGTAGAGTACACTGTATAGGCCTATATGGGGCTGTATTTCTATAAAGACATGAATACTAGGCCTACATGTGTTGTGACTGGAGCTCTGTGGTTCCAGAGCTGTATGAGATGTACGGTAGGCTGAAATAACTACCTTTTGACTTCTGAAGAAGCTTCACTTTCTCCTCCAGAACTGTAATAATTTTCTCCTTCAAATAGAAAATAACTAAATTAACAAAGATATGTTGTCAAGTCAAGAGCTTGGTCTGGATGTATATCAATGTTTGGGCATGTACTTCATGGATAGAATACTAGTCGGATGTGTATAGACCACTACTGCCTTTAGTCTCTGTTTTCAGTGTTGGGGAAGCTACTATGAAAATATAGTTTACCAAGCTACCAATTACTTCACACTGGATGAATTTGAGCTACAGCAAAGCTACCCTTAAGAGAAATATAGTTTGTTTAACTAAAGCTACTTTGAAAAAGTAGTTCACCACATCAAAACTGCCTTGTAAAAAGGTATTATATCTAAGTCTGAAAAGTCATAAATTGTACTGGTTTTAAAAATATATACAGTGCATGCGGAAAGTATTCAGTCACCTTGCCTTTTCCACATTTTGTAACGTTACAGCCTTATTCTAAATTTGATTTAATTGTTTTTCCCCCCATCAAACTACATACAATACCCCATAATAATAAATCAAAAACAGGTTTTTAGAAATTGTAGAAAATTTATGAAAAATACAAAAACTGAAATATCACATTTACATAAGTATTCAGACCCTTTACTCAGTACGTTGTTGAAGCACCTTTGGCAGCGATTACAGCCTCAAGTCTTCTTGGGTATGACACTACAAGCTTGGCACACCTGTATTTGGGGAGTTTCTCCCATTCTTCTCTGCAGATCCTCTCAAGCTCTGTCAGGTTGGATGGGGAGCGTCGCTGCACAGCTATTTTCAGGTCTCTCCAGAGATGTTCGATCGGGTTCAAGTCCGGGCGCTCAAGGACATTCAGAGACTTGTCCCGAAGCCACTCCTGCGTTGTCTTGGCTGTGTGCTTAGAGTTGTTGTCCTGTTGGAAGGTGAACCTTTGCCCCAGTTTGAGGTCCTGAGCGCTCTGGAGCAGGTTTTCATCCAGGATCTCTCTGCACTTTGCTCCATTCATCTATCCCTCGATCCTGTCTAGTCACCCAGTCACTGCCGCTGAAAAACATCCCCACAATATGATGCTGCCATCACCGTGGTTCACCGTAGGGATGGTGCCAGGTTTCCTCCAGACGTGACGCTTGGCATTCAGGCCAAAGAGTCTTGTTTCTCATGGTCTGAGAGTCCTTTAGGTGCCTTTTGGCAAACTCCAAGCGGGCTGTCATGTGCCTTTTACTGAGGAGTGGCTTCCGTCTGGCCACTCTGCCATAAAGGCCTGATTGGTGGAGTGCTGCAGCGATGGTTGTCCTTCTGGAAGGTTCTCCCATCTCCACAGAGGAACTCTGGAGCTCTGTCAGAGTGATCATAGGGTTCTTGGTCAGCTCCCTGACCAAGGCACTTCTCCCCCGATTGCTCAGTTTGGCCGGGCGGCCAGCTCTAGGAAGAGTCTTTGTGGTTCCAAACTTCTTCCATTTAAGAATAATGGAGGCCACTGTGTTCTTGGGGACCTTCAATGCTGCAGACATTTTTTGGTACCCTTCCCCAGATCTGTGCCTCGAAACAATCCTGTCTCTGAGTTCTAAGGACAATTCCTTCAACCTCATGACTTGGTTTTTGCTCTGACATGCACTGTCAACTGTGGGACCTTATATAGACAGGTGTGTGAAATTCCAAATCATGTCCAATCAATTGAATTTACCACAGGTGGACTCCAATCAAGTTGTAGAAACATCTCAAGGATGATCAATGGAAACAGGATGCACCTGAGCTCAACTTCGAGTCTCATAGCAAAGGGTCTGAATACTTACAGTACCAGTCAAAAGTTTGGACACACCTACTCATTCAAGGGTTTTTCTTTATTTTTACTATTTTCTACATTGTAGAATAATAGTGACAATATCAAAACTATGAATATATATATATATATAATATATTTTATATTTGAGATTCTTCAAACAGCCACCCTTTGCCTTGATGACAGCTTTGCATTCTCTCAACCAGCTTCACCTGTAATGCTTTTCCAACAGTCTTGAAGGAGTTCCCACATATGCTGAGCACCTGTTGGCTGCTTTTCCTTCACTCTGCGGTCCGACTCGTCCCAAACCATCTCAATTGGGTTGAGGTCGGACGATTGTGGAGCCCAGGTCATCTGATGCAGCACTCCATCACTCTCCTTCTTGGTAAAATAGCCCTTACACAGCCTGGAGGTGTGTTGGGTCAATGTCCTGTTGAAAAACAAATGATAGTCCCACTAAGTCCAAACCAGATGGGATGGCGTATCGCTGCAGAATGCTTTGGTAGCCATGCTGGTTAAGTGTGCCTTGAATTCTAAATAAATCACAGACAGTGTCACCAGCAAAGCACCCCCACACCATAACACCTCCTCCTCCATGCTTTACGGTGGGAACTACACAAGCGGAGATCATCCGTTCACCCACACCGCACAAAGACACGGCAGTTGGAACCAAAAATCCAAACGACACATTTCCACCGGTCTAATGTCCATTGCTCGTCTTTCTTGGCCCAAGCAGGTCTCTTCTTCTTATTGGTGTCCTTTAGTAGTGGTTTCTTTGCAGCAATTCGACCATGAAGGCCTGATTCCCCTCTGAACAGTTGATGTTGAGATGTGTCTGTGACTTGAACTCTGTGAAGCATTTATTTGGGCTGCAATTTCTGAGGCTGGTAACTCTAATGAACTTATCCTCTGCAGCAGAGGTAACCCTGGGTCTTCCATTCCTGGGGTGGTCCTCATGAAAGCCAGTTTCATCATAGCGCTTGATGGTTTTTGCGCCCCCCCCCCCACTATCATTTGATTTACACAACATGCCTACCACTTTGAAGATGCAAAATATTTTTTATTGTGACACAAACAAGAAATAAGACAAAAAAACAGAACTTGAGCGTGCATAACTATTCATCCCCCCAAAGTCAATACTTTGTAGAGATACCTTTTGCTGCAATTACAGCTGCAAGTCTCTTGGAGTATGTCTCTATAAGCTTAGCACATCTAGCCACTGGGATTTTTGCCCATTCAAGGCAAAACTGCTCCAGCTCCTTCAAGTTGGATGGGTTCTGCTGGTGTACAGCAATCTTTAAGTCATACCACATCTTCTCAATTGGATTGAGGTCTGGGCTTTGACTAGGCCATTCCAAGACATTTAAATGTTTCCCCTTAAACCACTCGAGTGTTGCTTTAGCAGTATGCTTAGGGTCATTGTCCTGCTGGAAGGTGAATCTCCGTCCCAGTCTCAAATCTCTGGAAGACTGAAACAGTATCTGCCTGTATTTAGCGCCATCCATCATTCCTTCAATTCTGACCAGTTTCCCAGTCCCTGCCGATGAAAAACATCCCCACAGCATGATGCTGCCACCACCATGCTTCACTGTGGGGATGGTGTTCTCGGGGTGATGAGAGGTGTTGGGTTTGCGCCAGACATAGCGTTTTCCTTGATTGCCAAAAAGCTAAATTTTAGTCTCATCTGACCAGAGTACCTTCTCCCACATGCCTTTTGGACAGATACTCCAATCTCCGCTGTGGAGCTTTGCAGCTCCTTTAGAGTTATCTTTGGTCTCTTTGTTGCCTCTGATTAATGCCCTCCTTGCCTGGTCCGTGAGTTTTGGTGGGCAGCCCTCTCTTGGCAGGTTTGTTGTGGTGCCATATTATTTCCATTTTTTAATAATGGATTTAATGGTGCTCCGTGGGATGTTCAAAGTTTTGGATATTTTTTTATAACCCAACCCTGATCTGTACTTCTCCACAACTTTGTCCCTGACCTGTTTGGAGAGCTCCTTGGTCTTCATGGTGCCGCTTGCTTGGTGGTGCCCCTTGCTTGGTGGTGCCCCTTGCTTAGTGGTGTTGTAGACTCTTGGGCCTTTCAGAACAGGTGTATATACAGCTGTGGAAAAAATTAAGAGACCACTGCAAATTTTTCTTAAATCAGCACCTCTACATGTATGACAGCCATTCCATTCCAGTGTCTGTTGAATTCCAACACAGGCACACCACATTCTACTGAATTAGGTACTGATTAGGTAATCACATTAACCAAATCTTATTTAACGAGGAAAAATATAAAAACCACTGCTGTGGTCATCACTATCCTCTTGCAATAGGACCAACTGGATGGCAAAAACAGTGCTAATAGTACCTCAAAAGTAATATTAATCTAAAAATAACTATTGACCATGCCAAAAGAGTTAAAAAGGAAAGTTTTGAGTGAGGAAAAGAAGGGTTCAATTCTGGCTTTACTGGCAGAGGGATACAGTGAGCGTCAGGTTGCTTCCATCATTAAAATTTCAAAGACGGCAGTTCATAAGAACAAGGTCAAGCAGCAGACATTGGGGACAACAAAGCTACAGACCGGCAGAGGGCGAAAACGACTCTCTACTGACCGGGATGACCGCCAACTCATTCGAATTTCACTCAACAACTGTAGGATGACATCAAGTGACCTACAAAAATAATGGCAAACGGCAGCTGGGGTGAAGTGCACGGCGAGGACGGTTCGAAACAGGCTCCTAGGGGCAGGGCTGAAGTTGTGCAAAGCTAGAAAAAAGCCCTTAATCAATGAGAAGCAAAGAAGAGCCAGGCTGAGGTTTGCAAAAGACCATAAGGATTGGACCGTAGAGGACTGGAGTAAGGTCATCTTCTCTGATGAGTCCAATTTTCAGCTTTTCCCAACACCTGGTTGTCTAATGGTTAGACGGAGACCTGGAGAGGCCTACAAGCCACAGTGTCTCGCACCCACTGTGAAATTTGGTGGAGGATCGGTGATGATCTGGGGGTGCTTCAGCAAGGCATGAATCAAGCCACGTACAAGGTTGTCCTGGATGAAAACTTGCTTCCTTTTGCTCTGACATTGTTCCCCAACTCTGAGGATTGGTTTTTCCAGCAGGACAATGTGCCATGCCACACAGCCAGGTCAATCAAGGTGTGGATGGAGGACCACCAGATCAAGACCCTGTCATGGCCAGCCCAATCTCCAGACCTGAGCCCCATTGAAAACTTCTGGAATGTGATCAAGAGGAAGATGGATGGTCACAAGCCATCAAACAAAGACGAGCTGCTTGAATTTTTGGGCCAGGAGTGGCATAAAGTCACCCAACATCAATGTGAAAGACTGGTGGAGAGCATACCAAGATGCATGAAAGCTGTGATTGAAAATCAGGGTTATTCCACCAAATATTGATTTCTGAACTCTTCCTAAGTTAAAACATTACTATTGTGTTGTTTAAAAATGAACATGAACTTATTTTCTTTGCATTATTCGAGGTCTGACAACACTGCATATTTTTTGTTATTTTGACCAGTTGTCATTTTCTGCAAATAAATGCTCTAAATGACAATATTTTTATTTGGAATTTGGGAGAAATGTCAGTAGTTTATAGAATAAAACAAAAATGTTATTTTTACCCAAATACATACCTATAAATAGTAAAACCAGAGAAACTGATAATTTTGCAGTGGTCTCTTATTTTTTTCCGCAGCTGTATACTGAGATCATGTGACAGATCATGTGACACTTAGATTGCACACAGGTGGACTTTATTTAACTAATTATGTGACTTCTGAAGGTAATTGGTTGCACCAGATCTTATTTAGGGGCTTCATAGCAAAGGGGGTGAATACATATGCACGCACCACTTTTCCATAATTTATTTTTAAATTTTTTTGAAACAAGTTATTTTTTTAATTTCACTTCACCAATTTGGACTATTTTGTGTATGTCCATTACATGAAATCCAAATAAAAATCAATTTAAATTACAACAAAATAGGAAAAACTCCAAGGGGGATTAATACTTTGCAAGGCAAAAAAAGTAATTAACTACTGAAAAACCTATGAAGATTTGAATTTCAGTAAACTACCACCAAGCTACTGCAAAATGTAGGTATATTACTATTTCAATTACATAGTGGAACTACTCCCAAACACTGTCTGTTTTCAACTCGACAGCACAACTTTGGAAAATATGTTGCTGCTTGAGGAGGTCTCTTATTACCTCATCATACAAACTATAATAAGTGTCTTGTCATACAAAATAAGAGAAGTGTCTTATACAAACTATAGTATAAGGAGTTTCTTGTCATACAAATAAGGAGTCTATTGTCATGCACACTATAAAGAAACAAAGGTCAACTACAGAATACTGGTGCAACATTCACACATTTGTGCAGACTTAACACTTGTGTGACAGGCATCCTGTTTGTGCAACTTCATCAGCATTCTGTGGCTGAGCATTCCTTTAAAATACATGCTTTTGATTGGGTGTTGCGGAGGATCACAGAGGTGGATGTGGTTGAGGTCGATTTCAGATCTAACCAAAACACTGTCTTGCTGGAGGTGTTCACAGAAACTAGATGCAGAGTTGTTAACAGTTTTTCCATTGATTGCACTGGAAGTCGCTCTGGATAAGTGTGTGCTAAATGACTCAAATGTAATGTACAATGTAATTTATTTGTTGTCACGACTTCCGCCGAGGCTGCCTCCCCTGCTTGTTCAGGCAGGTTTCGGTGTTCGGCGTCACCGGCTTACTAGCTACTGCCGATTCATTTATCATCACTCCATTTGTCTTGTCTTCAATCACACACACCTGGTCCTTATTCCCTCATTAATCATTGTATAAGTGTTCCCTCTGCTTCCTCGTCTGTGTGGGTGATTGTTTATTGTGGAGGTTAGTGAAGCTCGGTGGAGCTCGTGTATTTTGTATCGACGGGAGTATTTCCCGTGTGCTTTATATTTTCCAGTGCGCCTGTTTTGTGCCCTGGAGTGTGTTTGACGCATTTCTGCGTAAACCTGTACTTTGTGGATTAAAGCCTGTTATTCTGTGATTTACCTTCCTGCGCCTGACTCCTTCAACACCACCTCATCACATTTGTCTGAAGGTGTGTGGTCCTTGGCTCACCTTGTGGTCAATGTCCAGGGCTTGGGTCTTCACCTTGGTCTCCAGCAGGTTCAGCCTCTGCATCATGGAGGACATCAGCTCAAAATCACTAGGGGGTGCACCTGTGGGGTTCAGTCAGCGTTCACTAGATCAGGAAGGGCAATACCTTTATAATAAAGGCTACTGTATGACACTCAGCAGACGCTTTTGTCCAAAGCGTCTTACGGTACAGTGATGCATACATTTTTACTGATTCTGATAACCCTCTGTTCCAATGTTACAGAATATCATCAGAAAACCAAACCCACATTTTTATGACCATAGTGCTGTATTAGGTAATTGAGACACTAATTTGTGGTCAATGCACACCACAAACTAATCTAACAACCGTACAGTGTTGTCGAAAATTGTATGTGTTCACAGCACTTATTTTGAACATGACAGATGTGACGTTGGTTGTGGTTGTGGATATTTCAGCACAGGGCAAGTTGCAAGGACATCAAACAAACATACAACAGCTGTTGCTTTTCCTTTGTGTGCCCTTTGATTTGGAAGGACAGGCAATATCAGTGGCTTGAGCTTGAGGCGTAGGGTGATTCAAAGTAGATACATCATTCAGCAGAGTAGCTTCATATTCTAAAGAAAAATATGGAAAAAACACAACCAGAATGACCCCAGGTTTTTAAAGAGCTAAATTCAGAGGCAGTACAGGTTTCAAATAATGTGATATATCATAGTTAGACAACAGCAGGGTTTCCCCAACTGGCAGCCCCCCTCCCAAATTTGGCCCTTGGGTGATTTTATTTGGCCATCCATGTTTTATGAGCAAAAAATAATACTAAAAAGTTTTAATTTTTTATTGTTGGTCGTAAAAGACTGTAAAAACACCAGCAAATCAGCTCCAAGTTATTTTAATTTTGGAAATCTGTTCCAAAGTATTCCCACGCACACTTGAGAGATTTGTGATCATATACAAATGCACGCAATGTTTGAAATTATAATGATTTAGTTAAATATTATATATATTTGGGCTTCTTGTGGTCAATTTGCAGTCTACAAATTACTTGTAATTATGTTCTGCCCCCTGACCATCTGCTCAATAAAAAATTGGCTTTGAAATACCTTAATTCCATACCTGCAAATGGATTCTCCTTCAAAGGCACTCTTCTCCTATTTGAGCAAAATTGGCAATCATTAGTAATGCAAATGAATGGGAAATCCATCTAATTGCAATACTTCTTGTCTAGGAAAAGATCAACTTTGTTTTCTCTTGAACATACCCTTGCTGGTTCATGGGCCCAGGAAGATGAACCCGTCGGTTTTTCCCCAACATTGAAAGTGGTGAGCTCATCTCCTCACATTCATAAAACACTTGGGGTCGATAGGATGCACAAATGATTAGCAGAGTAGTGTACAGAGGTAATTTTGTGATTAAACAATGAATGTAAAAAATACAATATTTATGAGCACCTGGCTGACATTGACATGGTTGACATGCAAGCACATAGCAGCTAAAAACGCTAAATAAATGTCCTGAAAGTCTACACTTGGTTCAATTATTAGGCTTAGTAACAAAAGTAACTTTTATTTGTCATGCTATGAATTTATATATTACTTACAAGCGAATGACTCTAGATTCTGTAGGTTCGAATATTATGCTTGCTCTTCTTTTACATACAGAGGACTGTTTGGAGTTCGTTGCCATTGGTAACGTGGATCGTGACATTTCATTGGCTCGTTGCTGGTTCCAGAATTCAATACACCCTCCTTCCCACGGTGAAGAACCTGCCAAAGGTATACGTTGTAATCATCCATCGACAAACCTTGATATAAATTGAATGATGTACCCAAACACTAGTCTACTTTTATTTCAAAAGTTGTCACACACCTAGCCCTAGATCAGAACACATACCATGCATGCTATACAAAACATAACAATACAATACAATGCAATACAATACAATGCAAATAATCTGTAGGCCCTATTAAAGTTAATTTACACTGCTCATGACTGTAAAACAGATGTATGTATGAAAAATGGATGCACTCACTAACTGTAAGTCGCTCTGGATAAGAGCGTCTGCTAAATGACTAAAATGTAAAATGTCGGTCCTTGCGCACATGCGGTCATGGTGCACACACCCCTTTCAGACCCACCCTCTTCTAGCTGAAATAGACACAGATACACTTTTGCTGTTCAGAGACTCAACCCTCTTCAACATGAACAAAACTCTGGTCTGTGCTGTCTTCATCCTGCTGGTGCTTTCTGTGTTCATAGAGGCCAAGGTGGGCATAGAGGCCAAGGTAAGAACCAACATATCAGTATTAGTAAAGTATTAAGTAGAGATTAACCATATTAATTGTAGAGTTCAGCAATGTAGAGGTCAGCAATTGTAGACATATCATCAATAGCACTTAGTTGTGGTGATTCGTTTCCAGGTATTGTGGTAATGTTCAAGTAACAGCCTAAAGTGTTGTGAAAATGTTCCTATTTCCTTTGTCTTTCAGAATAATGGAACCAAAACCTCAAACAAGGTATTTTTTATAAATTGATTGAGCTAATCAATGAATTGGAGATTGTAAACCCTAGATGACTTAGAAAGAAGAAAGTGTCTATAGGCCTGCCACAAGGGTTCTTGAATTGCAGTGGCATTTGAGCGTGGCATTTTGGAAAAAATTAACTTAATTTTTCTCAATTTCTTTTAATTAAAATGCATTGGGTACATCTTCCCATTCTAAATTAACTAATATGGTAGCTTAATTACTTTAAATAGTGTTTTACTATTATGATAACATTGTGCCACCAGCAGGAGTAGTTACACCAATGATTGTAACTCCAATGACAACATTTTGGTAATTGAGGGTTTTCTTAAATGGAGGACACAGATGCTCGAATCTAAGGTCATTAACCCTTTAAAAATAATTTACTAAAGTGATATGATTCATAATTGTGCTCACAGTGTAATTTCCCTTCATTTAAAATATGTAACACCAATGACACTATTTAGACACACCAAATGATCAATGGAATCCTCAAATGTATGAGATACTAAAATGGTGTGATTAGCTAATCATTGTATTTAATATAGACACCTCCAGTGCAACAGTTTGCCACTGGAGGGAATGCGAGGTCCTTGTATGTCTTTTTATTTTTATTTTTTTTATTTTTTTTGTAATGAGTGATTTTCAAGATGGTTACACCAACGGCAAAAAACATGTCACTACAACTGTACTGGGTCACTACTGGGACAAGCCAATTTGCTTGGCCTAAGTACTTTAAACAATGCATAAACATAACGTTTTGCAGTATAAAACACTTGCAGTCTATTTTATGATTGATAAACAGTTCAATTTAAACAAAAAACATGTATGATGTGTAACAATTTGTCATTTTGAAGTGTTTTTCGTGGATGTAAATCCCACCACAAGAATGACCCATAAAGGGTTATTCGGCTGTCTGTCCCAGAGAACCCTGTTTGGTTCCAGGTAGAATCTTATCACCAAAGGGTTCTTAAATGGTTATACGATGGTTAGTTGGGTAAGTTGGGTTCTACATCTGTTCTACGTGGAGCCAAAAAGGGTTCTCGGGGACAGCAGAAGAACCCTTGATGGTTCTAGGTTGCCCCTTTTCTAAGAGTGTAGAAATTCAGTTATCTCTCTCTGTCTCTCTCTCTCTCTCTCTCTCTCTCTCTCTCTTCTCTGTAGGCATCAGGGGCAAGCACCCTGACTCTTCCGTTTCTGCTGCAGTTGGGACTGATGGTTGCACCTGCCTTACTTCAAACTCTGCTGTAGCACTTGCTATGCTCTCATTGCACAAGACTCTGCAGAACTTCTGCAACAATGGTCGCCGCAACTTAACAATAGCTTCAATGACTAGGCCTACTATATTTACCTGTACTGTATTGTAGACCTAGCTGACCCATTTCCATGATTGAACACCATGAAAGACTTAACCCAAATGATCTTGTAATACTCATACGGATACAGAAATAAAGTTGTGTATATATACTCTTCTTGATATTTTCTTTCTCTGTCTGATAGATGGAGCCACATGCAGACTATGCCTATGACATATTGTGGGCTAGAGATAAGCTAGCCATTAGCCTAGGAAAAATTACAAAACGTTGATTGTGCTGGAAAACGCACAGCAGGACATAGAAGAGACAAGATGTCGAATGAAAAGCAATACCTCCAACTGGTTTAAAAAATGCTTTCACACATACAATGCCTATAGAAAGTCTATACCCCCTTGACATTTTTTGCCATTGATCTACACAAAATACTCCATGATGTCAAAGTGAAAAGAAAATTCTACACATTTGTACAACTTAATTAAAAAATGTATAACTAAACTATAGTTGTCGCATAAGTATTTACCCCCTTTGTTTAGGCAATCCTAAATTAGTTTAGAAGTCAAATGTGGGTCTACTCCCGAGAGCGCAGTGGTCTAAGGCACTGCATCGCAGTGCTTGAGGCATCACTACAGACCCGGGTTTGATCCCAGGCTGTGTCACAACCGGCCGTGAACTGGAGTCCCATAGGGCGGCGCACATTTGGCCCAGCGTTGTCCGGGTTAGGGGAGGGTTTGGCCGGGGGGCTTTACTTGGCTCATTGCACTCTAGCGACTTCTTGTGGTGGGCCGGGCGCTTGCAGGCTGACTTCGGTCACCAGTTGAACGGTGTTTCCTCTGACACATTGGTACGGCTGGCTTCTGGGTTAAGCAGGCGGGTGTTAAGGAGCACGGTTTGGCGGGTCATGTTTCAGAGGACACATGACTTGACCTTCGCCTCTCCCGAGCCCATTGGGGAGTTGCAATGATGAGATAAGATTGTAATTGGATATGACGAAATTGGGGAGAAAAGGGTGGGTAAAATACAAAAAGATGAAGTAAAAATTTAACAAATCACATAAGTTATATGGACTCACTCTGTGTGAAATAATAGGGGTTGACATAATTTTTGTATGACTACCCCTTCCTCTGTCCCCCATACATACAACATCTATAAGGTCCCTCAGTCAAGTATTGAATTTCAAGCACAGATTTAACTAAAAAGACCAGGGAGCTTTTCGAAAGCCTCATAAAGAAGAGCAGTGATTGGTAGATGGGTAACAATAACAAATCAGACAGTAAATATATCTTTAAGCATGGTCCAGTTAATAATTATGCTGTGGATGATGTATTAAACCACTTAGACACATCAAAGATGCAGTCTTCCTTCTGAACTAAGCTATAGGAAAGGAAATAAACTGCTTAGGGATGTCACTATGAGGCCATTGGTGACTTTAAAACAGCTACAGAGTTCAATGGCTGTGATGGTAGAAAACTGAGGATGGATCAACACCATTGTAGTGACCTAAATGTCAGAGTGAAAATAATAATACAAATATACAGAAAAAAATTACTAAAGTAATACTGGAAGAAAAAAAACACTGCAAAGGAATAAACATTTTGGCCTAAATGCAAAGCCTTATGTTGGAGGTAAATCCAACACAACACATCACTCAGTAACTGCCTCCTTATTTTCAAGCATGGTGGTGGCTGCATCATGGTATGTGTATGCTTGACATCGGCAAAGACTGGATAGTTTTTCAGAATGAAAATAAATGTGATGGAGCTAAACACAGGCAAACTCCTAGAGAAAAACCTGCTTCAGTCTGCTTTACACCAGACTGGGAAAGTAATTCACCTTTCAACAGGACAATAACCTTCAACACAATGCCAAATCTACACTGGAGTTGCTTACCAAGAAGACAGTGAATGTTCCTGAGTGGCCAAGTTACAGTTTGGACTTAAATCTGCTTGGCAAGACTTGAAAATTGCTGTCTAGCTATGATCTCCAACACCTTAACTAAGCTTGAAGAATTTTGAAAAGAATAATGGCCAAATATTTCACAATACAGGTGTGCAAAGCTCTTATGAGACTTACCTAAGAAGACTCACAGCTGTAATAGCTGCCAAAGGTGTTTCTAACATGCATTGACTCTGGGGGGTGAATACTTACAGTGAGGGAAAAAGGTATTTGATCCCCTGCTGATTTTGTACATTTGCCCACTGACAAAGAAATGATCAGTCTATAATTTTAATGGTAGGTTTATTTGAAAAGTGAGAGACAGAATAACAACAACAAAATCCAGAAAAACACATGTCAAAAATGTTATAAATTGATTTGCATTTTAATGAGGGAAATAAGTATTTGACCCCCTCTCAGTCAGAAAGATTTCTGGCTCCCAGGTGTCTTTTATACAGGTAACGAGCTGAGATTAGGAACACACTTAAAGGGAGTGCTCCTAATCTCAGCTTGTTACCTGTATAAAAGACAACTGTCCACAGAAGCAATCAATCAGATTCCAAACTCTCCACCATGGCCAAGACCAAAGAGCTCTCCAAGGATGTCAGGGACAAGATTGTAGACCTACACAAGGCTGGAATGGGCTACAAGACCATCGCCAAGCAGCTTGGTGAGAAGGTGACAACAGTTGGTGTGATTATTCGCAAATGGAAGAAACACAAAAGACTGTCAATCTCCCTCGGCCTGGGGCTCCATGCAAGATCTCACCTCGTGGAGTTGCAATGATCATGAGAACGGTGAGGAATCAACCCAGAACTACACGGGAGGATCTTGTCAATGATCTCAAGGCAGCTGGGACCATAGTCACCAAGAAAACAATTGGTAACACACTACGCCGTGAAGGACTGAAATCCTGCGGCGCCCGCAAGGTCCCCCTGCTCAAGAAAGCACATATACAGGCTTGTCTGAAGTTTGCCAATGAACATCTGAATGATTCAGAGGAGAACTGGGTGAAAGTGTTGTGGTCAGATGAGACCAAAATCGAGCTCTTTGGCATCAACTCAACTCGCTGTGTTTGGAGGAGGAGGAATGCTGCCTATGACCCCAAGAACACCATCCCCACCATCAAACATGGAGGTGGAAACATTATGCTTTGGGGATGTTTTTCTGGGCATTGAAAATGGGTCGTGGATGTGTATTCCAGTATGACAATGCCCCAAAACACACGGCCAAGGCAACAAAGGAGTGGCTCAAGAAGAAGCACATTAAGGTCCTGGAGTGGCCTAGCCAGTCTCCAGACCTTAATGCCAGAGAAAATCTGTGGAGGGAGCTGAAGGTTTGAGTTGCCAAACGTCAGCCTCGAAACCTTAATGACTTGGAGAAGATCTGCAAAGAGGAGTGGGACAAAATTCCTCCTGAGATGTGTGCAAACCTGGTGGCCAACTACAAGAAACGTCTGACCTCTGTGATTGCCAACAAGGGTTTTGCCACCAAGTACTAAGTCATGTTTTGCAGAGGGGTCAAATACTTATTTCCCTCATTAAAATGCAAATCAATTTATAACATTTTTGACATGAGTTTTTCTGGATTTGTTTGTTGTTATTCTGTCTCTCACTGTTCAAATAAACCTACCATTAAAATTATAGACTGATCATTTCTTTGTCAGTGGGCAAACGTACAAAATCAGCAGGGGATCAAATACTTTTTTCCCTCACTGTATCTAATCGAGGTATATTAGTGTTTTATTTTTCATTCATCTTAAAAAATATATCACATTTTTCTTACTCTTTCACATTATAGAGTATTTCATGTAGATAGTTGACAAAAAATGACAACTAGCCTAAATCTATTTTAATCCTACTTTGTAACACAATAAATGTGAAGAAATCCAAGTCGGGTGTAGACTTTCTATAGGCACTAGACATATAAATCATTTTTACTATGGAAGTTTAAAGTTATTACAACTTATTATAACAAAAGGTGCGTTATGATTGAGCACTTATTTGTTATTGAATTAAATGGCTATTTAAATGCTTTATTACATTTACATTTTAGTCATTTAGCAGACGCTCTTATCCAGAGCGACTTACAGTTAGTGAGTGCATACATTTTATTTTTTTTATACTGGAATCGAACCCACACTCCTGGCATTACAAATGCCATGCTCTACCAACTGAGCTACATATCTCACAAACTGAATTATTGAAGACCAAGTCCCATTCGCATACACTGAATATAAATAATTATTAAGTTATAACACCAAACATTGTTAGGCTATAACAAAAGGCACATATTGGCACAAAAATGCAATCTTATCAAATCAGGTAGTGGAGGGGAGAAGTGAACGAGGGCAGAAATGAGGGAGCACATTTTATTCAAATTAAACGCTGCCTTGGTTTTTGGATTTAGTCAATTAAGTTCCTCTCCCTTCCACCTAGTGTCACTGTAAACCAGAGCAATGGATGTAACTGTCCGGAAGACCAGAGAAGAAGTTACTAAAGCGCCTGTGTTTGAGATCTACTACATTGCAGTCGGACTGCGCAGAATCACTGATCTACACAAATCTCCTTGTGTTCGAAAAACTACTCATTGCTTGATGAAGATTAGCGAATCTGCGCACATCCTTGGTCAAATGTATCCCCTCGAACAGGCTATCCACCATTGTTGCCATCAGCGATGAGACACGTCTATGGAAACAATTGACTGTAAAGAGAGCGGACAGAAAACTAGTGAAACGGTAGAAACACTTGAATGCTGCATGGCCCACACGCCTAGTGAAACGTTGTATACAGAATAATCTGGAACAGTTGTTGGTGCTTGTAGAATAGGGGTTTCAGATGGGGGAGGTGAGAAAGCTCCAGAAGAAACTGAGACAGATTGAGAATCTGGAGATCAAAATTTCTCAATCTCTCACTCCAGAAGAAAGAGTAAAGGTACAGAACACGACTTCACTTCTAATCTTCATCCATAGTTTTAATATCAGTCGTGTCATGAGCGCACCGGCGCTTATTCCACAATCCTGAATATATTTCCCTTGGTACTAATACTCCCGGATATGACTGTACTCACTCCCAGGAGAGATCTTGATGTAGCACCTTAATCCTCCAATACAATCTTGCAGGTTACATTTTACATTATTACACTCTCGATGGCGAGGGAGTTCAATTGAGGCCACCCTCAAACACTGCAACCTAGCTGGACCACAGAACAGCTGATCATTAAATCATTTCACCCATGTGAGATAGAGAATTGGCTCGCTAGATCATAATCTTTAGAAATATAGAGGTAAACAACTTGCATTCTCATTGGGTTTTGACAGAGTTTTAGATGTGGTTTTAGATCAACCTCATCTACACTGGCACTAATTGAATATATCAAATGTAAGCATAACATGATACCCTGCTCTTGTGTCTAAATGTATCACGCCTTTATCATCTTGATTTGCGTTTATGAACCCTGGATTGCTGATGCTATGAGAGGCTTTGAAGCCACCGGTCGGCCATATTGGCACTCCCTAGCAGGAGACCTCCATTAAAAGGAATGGAATTCTACAGTATTTTAATTAAGGACAACATTACATGTATTTAAGTATTTTTGTTGTAGTGGGGACAATAACATTAGTACTCGCAAAAAAAAATACTTTGTAGATCTTTTCAATTTTAAAATGTTTATGTTAAGCTCACATAATATAATTTGAAAGTATACATTAAGGTGCCTGTAATATAATAAACATGTCAAAAACGAATGTAGACATTAACAAATGCATTTCTATAGCTTCCAAAATATTATTTACAATCGAGGAGGAGTACCAAGATGGCTGCGCGGTGGCTTCAATACAGCGCCCCCTGTCAGCCATTCAGGGTTTATACACATCGTTGGGGGGCACATATCAATAGTCTACAGTGGTAATTTTGTCTCCTTTCCTTAAACTGCTCTGATCTGGAAACATTGGACAGGTGACAGTACTATAATGGATGGATGTCTACTCACTGTCTTTTATCAGTCCATCTCTTCTCAGATCAGTGCAGATGAAGGAGGAGCGACGTTAGACTATTGAGACGGACCCAGGGAGATTTCTACAGTCATCCATGTTTTGTTAACCTAAATGATGTTCAAACAAACAAATCTCCCCCCACACACACACATCTTCAGATCTCCAGGAAGGCGGAGCTCCGCACCAGATTGGCTGAACTTCTGCTGCAGCTTTCTGGCCCCGAGCAAACTCCGGGGATTGTGGGAGAAGGAAAACAGGAGAAGATGAAAAGACAGGTGTAAGGAGAGATAGAGAGAGGGGAGGGAGGGAGAGAGAGAGGGGGGAGGGAGGGAGGGAGAGAGAGAGAGAGAGAGAGAGAGAGAGAGGGAGGGAGGGAGAGAGAGAGAGAGAGAGAGAGAGGGAGGGAGGGAGGGAGGGAGAGAGAGAGAGAGGGGAGGGAGGGAGGGAGAGAGAGAGAGAGAGAGAGAGGAGGGAGGGAGAGAGAGAGAGAGAGAGAGAGGAGATAAACATCCCTGTTCACAAGCTGTAACATTCACTTTTATGCTTTTGATCTGGCGTGAGTCTAGCCGACATAGGTCAAAGTCAGTCAGTCATTCTTTCAAGGCATCCTAATGTATTGGCGTAGTAGAGGGGATAGTACGTCATGTAGCCATCACTTAGGGATTCCTTCCACAGAGTCACAACTGGGCACACTCTCCCAGGGAACACCAGGGGAAATGTATTTATCACAAAGTAATATAAAGACATGATGAGATTATACTAGAATTTAAGAAATTCTTATCATTATTTGTAAGCTTGCTTGTGTGTCTATGGCTTAGCCTATGTACTGTACTGTATGTCTGTGCACATAATGTTTTCCTATATGTGACTGCACTGTCAATTCACTCTCTTGGTATTTTTTTATTTTTTTTTGCTCGGGTACAGTGAAGCCACCTCTGAGGTGCTTCCATCACACAGCCCCTCTGCTACCAAGATCCCCAAAATCCCTAAGGGAGAAGCAGAGCTGACAGGCCGACAGAAGAAGACAGACAGTCAGAAGGAGACGGTAACGAGGGGAGAGACAGGAAGAAAGGAGGAGACGGGAGGACGGAGAGAGACAGGAGCAGGGGGAGAGCAGTCAGAGACATGTCTAGCTGTGACCGACACGAGCCCCAAGGACAACCAGGAAGGTGGGGTTATCTGTGAACTAGGGTTTTGTAGTTTGATAGATTATGTAGACACATTCTCATACTCATTGGTATCTCACAAATGTACTGTGATTGAAGGAAAGAAAATGTATGCACACTGCTTGGTAGGCTCCCAGAAATTATATCTTAAATAGTCAACGTTTTGATCTGTCCTTCCCACCTGGGTTGTGTTCATTAGGGTCCACTGTGGGCACACTGTAGCAAACCGCTTTACAACGACAAACCAAAACAACCATTTCATAAATTCAGATCGTACCTACCTGAACACGAGCTGATCTGTCTGTACTGTTTGTTTCCTAGAAACAGAATTAGTTGCATGCTCTAGAGCTGACAAATACGTGTATAGTAATTATTGATCAATTAAGGTTAGAGAAGTGATGAGTCAACCATGGCTATTATAGTCACTCCCAACATCCATTATCAGGCCGGAGGCCTGTCTCACAATAGGAGTGCTGATCTAGGATTAGTTTAACCTTTTAGGTCATACTGAATAAGATTGTATGGACAGATCCTAGATCAGCACCTACTCTGAGACGCTTTGTGGATACTTGCCCAGGTCCCTCCCTGTCTTATACATTATGATCTTAAAGGCAAAACGGATCCTAGATCAGCACTCCTACTCTGAGACTCTTTGGGGGGAATTCCGACCCAAGAATAAGTGTGCGTAAATGGAACGTAAATCTCTTTTTATGCACTTTTCTCTCTACACGTATTCTGACCTTAAACTTAAGCATGAGAATACCATGCTATTCACTCGCTATTCGTTTGGGGTGGAGATTAAATAAATTAAGGTGTGGTGGAGGTGTGTCTACCTTGACTTAATTCCCTCATAATTCCACCACCTTCACGCGCGATGAAACGATGAATAAGGTCGAGCAACCTGTCAGTTCCAATTGGAACAACATCTTCTTTATTTTTTCCGATAGAAATAACACCATTCTCCGTGCACTGTAATTTACAAATTGATAAGAGCTATTGATAAGCTCTAGGTAAAGTAAGCCATTTGGATAAGGGGATTGTAAATATGAATGACAATTGTTTTAGATCTATTTTAACTTATGATCGCTGGAGACAAATGTGAAACCAGTCATATGGCAGCACAATACAGCATATCAACATATCAACTTTCCCACAGTCACGTTTATAATATACAGTAATAATATATATATATATATAATAGCCTTATAACTTGCAAGGATGACATTTGGAGACCCAAGCTTCTGTAGCCATGCGCAAATTAGAGTATAGCGCCAAACCTAGAGAGTTGATTTATGGTTTCTAGAATGTTTTAATTATATGCACAGACTTTTCACTGTATTCTGTACAATTTGTATCGTGTTAAATATTAGCCACTGTCAGTTATACCCACATACATTTATAACGGTCACTTTAGTGTTCGTTTCCTTACATTTTGCATCATTCCATTCCATAGTTAGTTTACCTTTCTTTCCTCTGTCACGTTCATGTGGTGGTCCTGAGGATTGCTAGCAATAGTGGATCATATTAGGCTAACGTATTACAAGTTGTGCAATAATTTGCGACATGTAGCCTATTTGAATCATTATGGACTGCAGACCATACATACAGTGCCTTGCAAAAGTATTCATCCCCCTTGGCGTTTTTCCTATTTTGTTGTTTTACAACCTGTAATTTAAGTAGATTTTTATTTGGATTTAATGTAATGGACATACACAAAATAGTCCAAATTGGTGAAGTGGAATTAAAAAAATGACTTGTTTCAAAAAATTCTAGAAAATAAATAACGGAAAAGTGGTACGTGCATATGTATTCACCCCCTTTGCTATGAAGTCCCTAAATAAGATATGGTGCAACCAATTACCTTCAGAAGTCACATAATTAGTTAAATAAAGTCCACCTGTGTGCAATCTAAGTGTTGCGTGATCTCAGTATATATACACCTGTTCTGAAAGGCCCCAGAGTCTGCAACACTACTAAGCAAGGGGCACCACCAAGCAAGCGGCACCATGAAGACCAAGGAGCTCTACAAACAGTTCAGGGACAAAGTTGTGGAGAAGTATAGATCAGGGTTGGGTTATAAAAAAATATCAGAAACTTTGAACAGCCCACGGAGCACCATTCAATCCATTATAAAAAAATGGAAAGAATATGGCACCACAACAAACCTGCCAAGAGAGGGCCGCCCACCAAAACCCACAGACCAGGCAAGGAGGGCATTAATCAGAGAGGCAACAAAGAGACCAAAGATAACCCTGAAGGAGCTGCAAAGCTCCACAGTGGAGATTGGAGTATCTGTCCATAGGACCACTTTAAGATGTAGACTCCACAGAGCTGGGCTTTACGGAAGAGTGGCCAGAAAAAAGCCATTGCTTAAAGACAAAAATAAGCAAACACATTTGGTGTTCGCCAAAAGGCATGTGGGAGACTCCCCAAACATATGGAAGAAGGTACTCTGGTCAGATGAGACAAAAATTTAGCTTTTTGGCAATCAAGGAAAACGCTATGTCTGGCGCAAACCCAACACCTCTCATCACCCCGAGAACACCATCCCCACAATGAAGCATGGTGGTGGCAGCATCATGCTATGGGGATATTTTTCATCGGCAGGGACTGTGAAACTGGTCAGAATTGAAGGAATGATGAATGGCGCTAAATACAGGGAAATTCTTGAGGGAAACCTGTTTCAGTCTTCCAGAGATTTGAGACTGGGACAGAGGTTCACCTTCCAGCAGGACAATGACCCTAAGCATACTGCTAAAGCAACACTCGAGTGGTTTAAGGGGAAACATTTAAATGTCTTGGAGTGGCCTAGTCAAAGCCCAGACCTCAATCCAATTGAGAATCTGTGGTATGACATAAAGATTGCTGTACACCAGCGGAACCCATCCAACTTGGAAGGAGCTGGAGCAGTTTTGCCTTGACTGGCATAAGCTTGGCTAGATGTGCCAAGCTTATAGAGACATACCCCAAGAGACTTGTAGCTGTAACTTCTGCAAAAGGTGGCATACAAAGTATTGATTTTTGGGGGGGTGAATAGTTATGCATGCTCAAGTTTTCTGTTTTTTTGTCTTATTTCTTGTTTGTTTCACCCAACAACAAAAAAATTAGCATCTTCAAAGTGGTAGGCATGTTGTGTAAATCAAATCATACAAACCCCACAAAAATTCAAATCAATTTTAATTCCAGGTTGTAAGGCAACAAAATAGGAAAAATTCCAAGGGGGGTGAATACTTTCGCAAGCCACTGTAGTAGTTTAAACCTGGAGCCTGGCACACGGTTCACGACGACTGTACCGTTGTCATCACTATTCCATGATTAGTGAGGATTATTAGGGTAGATTTATAGGACTACTGTTCAACCCCTATTGTACACTTTTCTCACCTTTCAATATTTCATGGATTTATTAATTGAATATGGAAATGTTCAGGATGAATCAAACAACTATATTTTTGATTCACCAATATATTTTGTGCGTAAAGGCTCTCCAAACCTGTTTTTTTATTATTCATAAATGCTTTCCTAACCCTAAAAAGATCAGAGTATTTTTAAATCGACCAATAGGTGCTGAAAAGGAGACGAATATGTGTGTATTTACATGGCTTTCTTTAATTGATCCCTAATATTCTGAACCACTCTCCATATATTCTAATTAAAGGAACACCACATTTAAAGGGATGGCTTTAGATAAATGTACTAAAAACCCTATTGAATGATAACTCCAGGGGAAATATTTTGGCCATCAAGTGGAAGGGTTTTCAGCGGTTGAATTAAATGTATTCAGCACACGCAAGGGAACCACGCCTGCAAACCCCGTTACGCACCTGCACAAAGCCTGAATACCAACTACTGAGATGTGCATAGGAAAGGCGTACAGTCTGAATCGGGCCCTTTGTAAAGAAGTTCACGCAAGACTTGGGTTCTGTGTTCATGGTGATTATGATGGGTCCCTTTTTTTTTTCAGATGCAGAGTTTACATCTCTCAAAGCATCATGGGGGAAAGCCAAGTTTCGCTTGACGTCACTGGAGGGTCACAGTGACATCATCACCTGTGTGGTTGCCGTTGACAACCTGGTGATCTCCGGCAGGTAAGTGAGTCATTCTCTGATTTAATAATAGATCTCATAACTGTGAATAATTCAATTAATTTCTCTCTTTCTTTCTCTCTTTTTTCTTTCTTTTTTTCTTTTTTTCTCTTTCATTCATTCTTTCTTTCTTTCTCCCTCCTCCTCTCTCTGTAACCCTGACATGCTAACTTTCTCCTCCTACACCAAGAGAGCCATTCTCGACTGAGCAGTGTTAGCAGTGTTATTCAAGTACTTGAACCGTGTCTGCTCTCACACTCTCTGTCTCACACTGACTTAATCTCTCTCTGTTGTTCTCTCCGTCTCTCTCTCTATTTCTCTCTCTCTCAGTCGAGACACAACAGTAAAGGTGTGGCACGTTCCTACGGCAACAGAGCAGCGGAATCTGGGAGGTCACACTGGTGGGGTCACCTGTCTGTCTGCCCTGCCGCCTGAATACTGTAGGGGACTAGGTAGGGAATGGACACGCACACACGCACACACACACACACACACACACACACACACACAGCTATGTCTTACTATACTAACCCTAACCCTAACCCCTAACCCGAATCCTAACCCCTAATTCTAACCCTAACTCCTAACCCTAAACCCTACCCCTAATTCTAACTCTAAACCTAACCACTAACCCCTAATTCTAACCCTAACCCTAAACCTAACCCCTAAGCCTAAAATAGACTTTATACAAGTGAGGACAGGTTTACTATTCGTGTGAAGACTTCTGGTACCTACAAGTATAGTAAAACGTGTACACGCGCGCGCACGCACACACACACACACACACACACACACACACACACCCCTACACCCTTATTCTCAGTCAGGCATCCTGATTTCAGGCAGTGTAATTATAGTTTTAGTTCATCAGGTCAAATCCATGGAGAGAACTAGCAGCAGCAGTCACTCTGGGTTACCTCATACTGACTGAAGGAGGGATCGTTACACTGCTTGAACTTCTCTGCCCTTTCTGTCTCCTCCCACGCTCCCCCTCTCCATATCTCTATCTCTCTCTCCAGGTTTTTTCTCTGATTCCATGAGCTTCTTTGGCATAAGTCAGGCTTACATTGCCAAGACGAGAACTCTGGAATATATCATATTAAATCAATAACATCATGGATGATAATTATATGCATACTGACTATGAACTGTACAATGATAACAAATAATTATAAGTTTCTCCCCCACACTTCTCTCCATCTCTTTCTTCCGTTCAACCCTCACTTGTCTCTTCCCCTCCATTCCCCCCTCTACTCCCTACTGTAAATCTCTCTCTCTCTCTCTCTCTCTCTCTCTCTCTCTCTCTCTCTCTCTCTCTCTCTCTCTCTCTCTCTCTCTCTCTCTCTCTCTCTCTTTCTCTCTTTCTCTCTCTCTCTCTTTCTCTAGCCTGGGATCTGTCTCTGGGAGACAAGGAGAAGTTCATCCTGAGTGGCTCAGCAGACTGCTGTGTGAGGATCTGGGCTTTAAGCACTGGTGAGTTCACTACACACAGACACACACAAAAGTATTCATCCCTCTTGGCGTTTTTCCTATTTTGTTGCATTACAACCTGTAATTTAAATGGATTTTTATTTGGATTTCATGTAATGGACATACACAAAATAGTCCAAATTGGTGAAGTGAAATGAAAAAAATAACTTGTTTCAAGAAATCCAATAATAAATAACGGAAAAGTGGTGCGTGCATATGTATTCACCCCCTTTGCTATGAAGCCCCTAAATAAGATCTGATGCAACCAATTACCTTCAGAAGTCAAGATAAAGTCCACCTGTGTGCAATCTAAGTGTCACATGATCTGTCACATGATCTCAGAATATATACACCTGTTCTAAAAGGTCCCAGAGTCTGCAACACCACTAAGCAAGGGGCACCACCAAGCAAGCGGCACCATGAAGACCAAGGAGCTCTCCAAACAGGTCAGGGACAAAGTTGTGGAGAAGTACAGATCAGGGTTGGGTTATTAAAAAATATCCGAAACTTTGAACATCACACGGAGCACCATTAAATCCATTATTAAACATTTTAAAGAATATGGCATCACAACAAACCTGCCAAGAGAGGGCCGCCCACCAAAACTCATGGACCAGGCAAGGAGGGCATTAATCAGAGAGGCAACAAAGAGACCAATGATAACCCTGAAGGAGCTGCAAAGCTCCACAGTGGAGATTGGAGTATCTGTCCATAGGACCACTTTAAGCCGTACACTCCACAGAGCTGGGCTTTACGTAAGAGTGGCCAGAAAAAGCCATTGCTTAAAGAATAAAATAAGCAAACACGTTTGGTGTTCCCCAAAAGGCATGTGGGAGACTCCCCAAACATATGGAAGAAGGTACTCTGGTCAGATGAGACTAAAATTGAGCTTTTTGGCCATCAAGGAAAATGTCTGGCGCAAACCCAACACCTCTCATCACCCCGAGAACCCCGAGAACACCATCATGCTGTGGGGATGTTTTTCATCGGCAGTGGTGGGAAACTGGTCAGAATTGAAGGAATGATGAATGCCTCTAAATACAGGTCTTCCAGAGATTTGAGACTGGGACGGAGGTTCACCTTCCAGCAGGACAATGAGCCTTAGCATACTGCTAAAGCAACACTCGAGTGGTTTAAGGGGAAACATTTAAATGTCTTGGAATGGCTTAGTCAAAGCCCAGACCTCAATCCAATTGAGAATCTGTGGTATGACTTAAAGATTGATGTACACCAGCGGAACCCATCCAACTTGAAGGAGCTGGAGCAGTTTTGCATTGAAGAATGTGCAAGAATCCCAGTGGCTAGATGTGCCAAGTTTATAGAGACATACCCCAAGAGACTTGCAGCTGTAATTGCTGCAAAAGGTGGCTCTACAAAGTATTGACTTTGGGGGGGTAAATAGTTATGCACGCTCAAGTTGTCTGTTTTTTTGTCTTATTTCTTGTTTGTTTCACAATAAAAAATATTTTGCATTTTCAAAGTGGTAGGCATGTTGTGTAAATCAAATGATACAAACCCCCAAAAATCAATTTTAATTCCAGGTTGTAAGGCAACTAAATAGGAAAAATGCCAAGGGGGGTGAATACTTTCGCAAGCCACTGTACACACACAGTCTGAGCCCTACAGCTTTGTCTGGGTGAGTTCTTGTGTGCGTCTATGTGGTGTGTTTGCGTGTGCCTGCGCAATTGCATGTGGGTGTTGTGGACAATTAAATCAGTGTTCCCCTCTCCATCCAGGCCAGTGTGTAAAGTCCATCTACACCTTTAATGCGGTGACTGCTCTCTGCTTCGTGCCTGAAGGTGATGGCTACATCATCACTGGATCAGGTCTGTGTGGATGCAGTTTCTGTGGGTGTGTGTGTATTTATGTTTGTGTGTCTGTGACTGTCTATGAGAGACTCAGTAGACCAGGGGTAGGCAACCCTGTTCCTGGGGTGCCGCAGGATTGTGTTCCAACTAGGCACCACACCTGACCAACTGAGCTAATTGGTCAGTTCAGTGATTGCCAAAATTCAACACACCTGGTCTTCCAGGTTGGTTAAATCAAAAACATGAAGTGCCTGCGGCACTCCAGGACCAGGGTTGCCTACCCCTGCAGTAGACAGTAAGTGTAGTCAGACTGATAGAGGCAGACAAGTGAGGAGACTCAGGCTCACAGGTATTTATGCAAGCCATCAGTAATATCTGCCAGCAATTGTCAGGCCTAGTTAACCTCTCGTTCTCTCCCTGTCTCTCTCTTTCTCTCTCTCTCTTTCTTGCTCTTTACCATCCCTCCCCTCTCTCTTTTCCTGTACTCTCTCTCTCCATCCATCTCTCTCTCTCTCTCTCTCTCTCTCTTCTCCCATCCATCTCTCTCTCTCTCTCTCTCTCTCTCTCTCTCTCTCCTTCTCCCTTCACCCCCTCTCTCTCTCTCTTTCTATCTACCTCTCTCCCGCTCCCTCACTCTGTATTTATCCCCTCCCTCTCTCCCTCTGTCTGCAGATGGGGGTAAAGTTCAGGCCTGGAGCTGGCAAACCATGGACAACTGTCAATCAATCAATGCCCATGAGGAGGCTGTCACCTCCCTACAGGTGGCTGCCATAATCAAGAGCCAATAGTGTCACATTCTAGACTTTTAAGCTATAGTGTTCAAACTGAAGAAAATGGACTGAAACTGGTCCAATAACAAACAATCATTTTCGTTTTCTGTTGTGCGCCCTAATGAACATGAACTTGTGTTTTCATCAAGGCCTTGCTGAAATTAAAGCAAATATTTCTGCACCATTGCCAGGTCTGTGTGTGCTTTAGCCAACTTAGTTGTTGTTGCCATGCCAGACAAATTGGCTGAGGCAGAAACAAAAATGGCTGCCTGAAGGACCGAATATCTTATAGGCTACACACTTGTAGGCAGTGTGGAAATATATTATTATTTAAGATAAATTATTAAGAAGATATATAGATTCCAAAGAGGTTCAAAAGAGTATTCAGTGCTCTTTTCCTCGTTTTTTGTTACTTTAAAAAATAAAGAAGTTATATTTGCTAGGAGTATAGAGCAGCGTTTCTCCAACTTTTCCAGCTCGAGGCCCAAATCGTCCTCCAACGACCCAAATTAAGAAGAAATAGTGTGTGATTATAGATGTGTTCTTATAACTCGGGACCCAACTCTGTCATGCCCAGGGCCCACTTTGGGTCCCGACCCGTAGAGTAAGAAACCCTGGTATAGAGGATCAGAAATGGACTATACATGTTTGGCTAAAAGACTTTGTAAGGTTCCTTGGGGGCGTAAGCTGTTCAAATACATAGTTTAAAGGTCCAATGTAGCTGTTTTGATCTCAATATCAAATATTTCTTGGGAACAATTAAGTACCTCACTGTGATTGTTTTCAATTAAAATGGTCAAAGAGAAATAGAAATTGCTTCTTAGCAAAGAGCCAATTCTGTCAGGGAGTGTTCTGAGTGGGGAGGGGAAAACTGAAAACTAGCTGTTATTGGCAGAGAGGTTTGGAACTGTCTTTCTTATTGGTCTATAAACTAATTTGTCACCAGGCAGGCCGAAACGATAATCCCACCAAAACAGGCTGATATTTTCAGCGGCCTTTTCAAACAGCTCTTACACTAAAAGGGCATTATTATAATTTTTGCAATTTCAAAATATTATTCCAACATCATAGTGTGGAAATATATATAAAACACAAGAAAATCAAGTTTTTGATTGCACTGGGCCTTTAAGACTTACATTCATGTAGCGTTACATGCTCAACACATTTAAGCCAAAGCAGTGAAAGCACCATCCCCACCTTCTTTGTTAATTAATCATGCAAAGCCATGTGAGACCACGCACACAAGTATGCATGCACGCACAGACAAATACATGCACACACACACACCTTTATCCATGCATTGTATTCAGCCGCTGCATTCAGTCTCCATGACAACTGCCCCCTTCTCTATCTTCCACAGTCCCAGGGTCCCCTTGTGTTCAGCAGCTCAGCAGAGGGGGGGTTTCTGTGTGGGAGGGGCTCTGCACCAACCGTGACCCCCTGCGGCTGTTACATCACTGGGATGCCAAGGTAACAGGCTGCGGGAGTCAGGGAGGTCGTCTGACCCTCAGTCCTCGTGGCGACAGGCTCTTCGTTGCCTATGGCAGAGCCAACCTCAGGATCCTCAACTGGAGGACAGGTGAGAAGCAGTGTGTGTGAGTGAATGCGTGCACGATATAGAAGAGCCAGCTTTAATACGGTGCATTGCTAGACCTTACCGATCTGTGTACTATCTGATGTTTACCCTTCCTCTCTCCAATCACCACAGGCACCGTGTGCAGGCTAACCAATCACAGCAGCATCGCTGGAGTAACAGATTGTGTACATCAGACAGGGGGACTCCTCATTGGCTCATGCTACGATTTGGCGAATGGGGAAAGCACCCTGAACTGTGAGTAAAGCTAACACAACTAGTTGTTCATTGAATATTATGGTACTATTGCCAACTTATAGAGCCACGCTGTTCATAGAATGCATTGTTACCGCAATCTATTTTGGTTTTCATCAACTTTTTCTCTCTCCTTCTCCCCCTCTCTCTCTCCCTCCTATTCTCCTTCCATCTCTCCCAGTGTTCTCTCTACCTCAGTGCAGGTACCTGGCCTCGCTGACCTGTGCGAATGCTCCGAGAATCCTTTGCTTTGCGGCGTGGCTCACGGGCAGTGGGGGTCACCGCTGGGTCACCGGGGGTCGTGACCTTACGGTGTGGGAGCAGCTCCCCAGCTCCGGGAAGCAGAGGTGGGCTCAACACCTTTCTGTCAGTACTCATCTAGATCAATGAATACTGATCTGATGATTTAATGATTAGTTTAATAGAACTCAGAAGTTCTTTATGGGTGCACCTGACAAAAAGTTAACTATTACTCATATGTCCCTATCCTCAGTTCTTCATGTGCTCTACACTAAACCAATGTCAGTTGGATAATATTTGTTTTTATTTTTTGTAAAGGAGAGGGGTCTCCCTTCTCTTGTTTTATTTTAATTTTTGTACATATAGGACAGTGTAGAATGACAGGGAAGAGAGAAGAGAGTTTCTTCCGAACTAGCGATGGAACTGGGACTTGATCCCATGCATGTAGGCTACTGACATATGAGGACCACAATGGAAATAAGCCTTCAGGCTTTATTGTGTTTTAATCTGGCATAATGTTTTATGTACAGTGCATTTGGAAAATATTCAGAGCCATTGACTTTTTCCACATTTTGTTACGTTACAGCCTTATTCTAAAATTGATTAAATTGTTTTTTTCCCTCATCAATCTACACACAATACCCCATAATGACAAAGCATTTTCTTTGGGTGCAAATTATTATTTTTAAACAGAAATAAAACATTTACATAAGTATTCAGACCCTTTGTTGAAGCACCTTTGGCAGCGATTAAAGCCTTGATTCTTCTTGGGTATGACGCTATAAGCTTGGCACACCTGAGCTGGTCGCCCGGCCAAACTGAGCAATCGGGGGAGAAGGGTCTTGGTCAGGGAGGTGACCAAGAACCCGATAGTCACTCAAACAGAGCTCCAGAGTTCCTCTGTGGAGATGGGAGAACCTTCCAGAAGGACAACCATCTCTGCAGCACTCCACCAATCAGGCTTTTATGGTAGAGTGGCCAGACGGAAGCCTCCTCAGTAAAAGGTACATGACAGCCCGCTTGGAGTTTGCCAAAAGGCACCTAAAGACTCTCAGACCATGAGAAACAAGATTCCTGGTCTGATGAAACCAAGATTGAACTCTTTGGCCTGAATGCCAAGTGTCACGTCTGGAGGAAACCTGGCACCATCCCTACGGTGAAGCATGGTGGTGGCAGCATCATGCTGTGGGGATGTTTTTCAGCGGCAGGGACTCGGAAACTAGTCAGGATCGAGGGAAAGATGAACGGAGCAAAGTACAGAGATATCCTTGATGAAAACCTGCTCCAGAGTGCTCAGAACCTCAGACTGGGGCGAAGGTTCACCTTCCAGCAGGACAACGACCCTAAGCACACAGTCAAGACAATGCAGGAGTGGCTTCGGGACAAGTCTCTGAATGTCCTTGAGTGGCCCAGCCAGGACCCAATCGAACATCTCTGGAGAGACCTGAAAATAGCTGTGCAGCGACGCTCCCCATCCAACCTGACAAAGCTTGAGAGGATCTGCAGAGAAGAATGGAAGAAACTCCCCAAATACAGTTGTGCCAAACTTGTAGCGTCATACCCAAGAAGACTCAAGGCTGTAATCACTGCCAAAGGTGCTTCAACAAAGTACGGAGTAAAGGGTCTGAATACTTGTGTAAATGTGATATTTCCGGGGGGCTTTGTAATACATTTGCTACAATTTCTAAAAACCTGTTTTTGCTTTGTCATTATGGAGTATTGTGTGTAGATTGGTGAGGGGGATTTTTTATTTTTTTACGTGTAACGTAACAAAATGTGGAAAAAGTCAAGGAGTCTGAATACTTTCCGAATGCACACAGTATAACAAGAACAATATGGACTGTCGGTGTCTAATGGTGATGTTGTCACAGGGGTGATGTCACAACGAAGCGAGACAGTCGATTGGACGCCTCCCTGATGGAATCAGAGGGAGATTCCGAGGACGAGGAGGACGGTGATGGTGAGGAGGGGGGTAACAGCAGGCTAAAACACACACACCAATAATATACATAGATCAGAAAAACTCAAAGCAACACGTCGCAAAGTGTTTCTACGGCAAGAAGCCATTTGTTCAAAGTGTCTTCTTTAGCTCCAGCTGTAGACAAATCTATATAAATCACATCCAAAAAAGTAGCTGTAAGAATATATCTTAAGTAACTTCAAGATTGATAGCTTTGATAAAGACTATGGGCTCGATTCAATCCGTAGCGCTGAAGACCTGCGCTACAGAGCGGTATAAACTTTAAAGCAGAACATTGCGTTCGCGGAGAATGCATTCACGGCAAACGCTGCATATGTCGGCTCAATCGGAAATGACCTACAGCGAAGATCATCAGCGCTACGGTTTGAATCGAGCCCTAAAGCGCATTTACTGAAAAATGATAGTTTTGGTCCATTGTTGGCTGTTGCTGTTTTCTTTTCTCTAAGGAAATAATCACTATCAACAGGTTCCTACTGTATTCCTAATAATCTATATCAATTTATATCTATATAAATCACAAATCCATTATTCATCCACTATTACATCCACTATTAGACACACGTTGAACTATGACTCCCGACGTTACTGTAGATTACGATGATGACAAAGAAGAGGACTACACATCCCAAGACGCATCAGAGTCTGGCTCGACATCGTGGCTTCGCTGTGTTCTCCAGTGAGAGCCAGTTTCACGCCACCCGCCGCCACCAAGCCCAAGACGCTGCGCCTCACAGCATGAAGAGCAACTAAGGCGAGAGGGAGGGAGTGAGGGGGACAGAGGAGAAGGAGAGAGAGGGGGGGAGTGAAGTGTGACAGATTGAGAGAGTGGCGGAGGTGGAGATAGAGCATACGGAGAGAGAGAGAGAGAGCGTGAGTGAGTGCGAGCGAGCGAGAGACAGATCATTTTCTATGTAAATTTTGTTGTTTCATGTATGCAATAAAGCTGTCACACTGTGACCTTCCTGCCTCCAAATATTTTTCCTACATATTGTGTACCCCTGCGGTGTCCCTGTTTATTATGAACACCAGTTATTCTGTTCATCACCCCACTCAACCCTGTCCTAGTGTAAATTAATGTATATTGATTTTCCTCCACCTCTCCGTCTCACCACTCTCTCTCCCTCTGGCTTGTCTCAGTTTTTTCTAAACATAACAGAATACTTTTTTCTTCTGCCCCCAAAATTAGAATATTATTATCTGTATCTTCATTATTTCCGTCTTCAAATCCATTTCATTTTTTTGCTGTCCATTTAATTGAACGAGTTAAAAGCATAATTAATATTTCAATCTCTTTCCTACAGTCTCCCTCCATCCTCCTCCCTCCCTCTCTCTCTCTTTCTCTCAGACTCTACATGTCTCTGTCGCTAAGGCAACCAATGCCTTTTCCCACTTGCTCTCTATATCTCCCCCTTTCTCGCTGTCTCTCTCATTCCCTCTCTCTTCAGCCAGAGGTAGGCATGTTAACTGATATCTGTCTGAGTGAATGTGGTGTGCGTGCTTGTGTGACAGTGAGTTGTCTGCTTGTGTGTGTGTGTGTGTTAGGGTGTGTGTGAGGGGGAGAGAGAGCGCGATAGAGAGTGTGTGCCAGCGGTAGTAGATATGAAGTCAATCTTTCTAGAGCTAAAAGTAGCACCATGTGGGATATTGGCTCCATGCATGCGTATGATGAATGTTTTGTGCACAGGTGTGTGTGTGTGTGTGTGTGCGTGCGTGTCTGATGCGCGAACTGTATAAGCATGTGGCATAATTAAGCGCTCATTTTGGACAGCCAGGAGTGCCACTGCCCAGGAGAGAGAGGGATGTGTGTATTCCTGTACTGCTGTCTATGAGTGTCTGTTTACATTTTCAATATCAGTCTGTCAGAAGAGCAGTGAACCCTGCCTCTCTCTCTCTTTCGCTCTTCCTCTCTTTTCTTTTTCTTCTTTCCTCTCAGAGAGAGAGATGATCGGAGGAGTGGGGGCTCAGTGAACAGAACGAAGCGATGGAGAGATGGTAAGATGGAGAGAGTGAAAGGATGTTTAGACAGACACAGAGTCAGACCATCTGGTTGTATGCATGTTGCATGAGGAGTCCAGTTAGACAGTGGACAATGCATTTGTAATGTTAATCGTGCTCTAATTCTCTTTCTGTCTCCCTCCTTTTCTCTCCCACCTCTTTCTGCTTCTCTTTATTTCTCCCTCCGTCTCTCTCTTCTTTTCTCTCTCCTTCCTTCCTTCCTTCCTTCCTTCCTTCCTTCCTTCCTTCCTTCCTTCCTTCCTTCCTTCCTTCCTTCCTTCCTTCCTTCCTTCCTTCCTTCCTTCCTTCCTTCCTTCCCTCTATCTCTCTCTCTCAGCTCCATCTCTCCTGTCAAACGACTGACCGCCCTCCGCTGCCTTTTCTTCCTCCTGGTTGCCGCGGTGACGCGACCCTCAACCTGTAACCGTGACGACGAGGGCGAGGGGCAGGTGGAGGCCCTCTCGGCCCAGCTGTCCGTCGCAGGACAGGTCACACCCACCCCTATTTGGTCTGTGGACTGGGGCCCCACACTGCCCCTGGAGGACGAGACGCATCACATCCTGTCCAGCCAGGAAGCGGACCTGCATCACCATGGGCATGAAGTCCCCACGACAACCGTCGAGGCCTGGCCGCATCATCAGAGTGCACCGGGCAGCGCTTTGCCCCAGGAGCCCCTGGACCTGCTGGAGGCCCCGGACGCAGAGGGAGTGGAAGATGGAAGAAGTGAGGCGGAGGAGAGAGAGCCTGAGGAAGGTGGGCACCGTAGAAATTAGTAAAGGTTTTAAAAATAAAGGATTTGTATTGGTGGGCATGAGAACAGAGTGTTTTGGAACAAAGACATCAGAAGAACTCGGGCATCAGGGAGTAACTTCAATTCCCACTGGGCTGGCTTTGTGTGGATGGATGGCTGCGTCTTGGTGGTGGAGAATACTTAATAGAGTTTTCTGAACTCACAAAAACACACATAAAGGAAATGGGTGACATCACACACCAAGCGATGGAATGGATGACTTCATCGGCTCATTCTCTTTTGAGTTGCTGTACTGACAGTATGGGCACTCTCTAAAAGCAGAGTTGTGATTTTTTTCTTGCATCATTGCAGTTGACCTGGGTTATTCATAAGGCTCCAAACGGAAGAAAAATGACTGAAACAGGGACGGTCTACCTGGTCCAATAAGAAACGCTCATTTTTGTTTTCAGTTGCAAAACATTTCAAAGCATTTTCCATTGCATGCTATAATGCACATGACCCTGGTTTTCTTCTATTGTGCTGATTTGATTGTTCCTTCTATTGTGCTGATTTCCAACCATGTGAAAGGTAACTCCTCTGTGTGTGTGTGTGTGTGTGTGTGTGTGTGTGTGTGTGTGTGTCCTCCTCCAGTGGACCCTCAGTTCTACGTCACTGTGACCATCTCCTCTCTGCTCATCCTGACTGCTGTCATCATTACAGCCAAACTCTGGTAAGAATCCTCCCCCCCCCCTTCTTTCTCTTTCTACCCCTTCTCTGAAACATATTTTTTATGTACATCAGGGCACTTCAACAGTGTTATTTGTTTGAACATGGGAATGGTAAAACTCGGCTCTAGATAGCGGATGAAAATACCTTCCCAATGTTTAGAGGCTTTCAGAGGTTTAAGGTGGCGCAATTTCAACCACTTCGGGTCTTGATATCCATGACGCTGTGTTGCTACATGCTGGTAAGCATCTAAACAGTTTGTGGGTTTTCTCTTTTGCTTTCATATGATGTTTGATGTACCGTTCACCTTTAAAATCAGCTGGGTGTGTGTTGTGCGTACTCAAATGAAGACTGGTCTCTGGAATGTAGAGCAGGGCTCGTGCTAATCGCTTCATTTATTTGGAGGCCTCTTTTTTTCCCACCTACTCTCACTATTTCACTCTCTTTCACTCCTATTCTCCCATTTGTCTCTCAATCGCTCTTTTTCTCTCTTTCCCCTGCTCAATTTTTCTTACCTTCTGTCACTCTGTGGTCCTCTGTAGCTCAGCTGGTAGAGCACGGCGCTTGTAACGCCAAGGTAGTGGGTTCGATCCCCGGGACCACCCATACACAAAAATGTATGCACGCATGACTGTAAGTCGCTTTGGATAAAAGCGTCTGCTAAATGGCATATTATTATTATTATTATTATTATTATTATTATTATTACTCTTAATTTCTCTCCCCTCTCTCTTTTCAACCCCCCCTCTCTCTTTCTCTCTCGTTCGCACTCTCTTTCTCATCCCCATTCTTCATCCTTTACTTTAATTTAGCTTCATCACCTTTCAGTAATACTGGGTTCTGGTTGATCCTTGATCATCACATAGTATTCTTATCTTCTTCCCTCCCAGCGCTGCCCGGGCCAGCTCCAGATCGTCAGATAATCCCTCTGCTCACTGTGTGCCGATATACGATCAACTCCATCTCTCTCTGTCTCGCTCTCTCGCTCTCTCTGAAACCTGCTCTAAGTGTTTCTGTGTTCAGCTAACTTAATTATCCTCCACTGTAGGCTGGTTGAAAGTGCGTGTGCTGACTTTACAGTGTGTGTGCTGGAAACAAGTGTTGTTGGTGTGCTTAATTGGAGCAACAGTATCTCTCTCTCTCTGTGTTGTGTATGTGTGGGCTTATGTTGCAGTTTCAGTATGACTGTAAATATACCTAGGGGGTAAATTGTGGTGAGGAATGGAGGGCAGGTTTTTGATGGGTAACAGTAGAGGATTGAATAGAGGAGAGACAGTATAGCATTGAATATAATTAAATTGAATAGAATTCTGTTGATTGTGATAATCGAAAAGCAATCGATGTTGGAGAACGTTTCACCATCTGGTATGAATCCTGGTGAATATCTTGTGTGTGTGTGTGTGTGTGTGTGTGTGTGTGTGTGTGTGTATATACATGTAATGTGGATAGTTTGCCTGACTGAAACTGCGTGTCTGTGATCTACAGTGTGTGACTGTGAAAAAGGCTTTGTTGTGTGTGAGTGCTCTAAAGAGCTGTGTATATACTGTACCTGTGACTCTCACTGTGCCAACAACATCATAACTCATACACGTAATTGGAATAATGTTTCCCCACATCAGCCCTGTATCCCCTTCCTCTCTCTCTCGTTTCATCTCTCTCCCTCTCCCCTTTCTCTATTTCTTTTCATTTCTCCCCCTCTCTTTACCTTCTCTCACACCCTCTGTTTCCTTCACCTCTTTACCCTCTTTCTTTCTTTCTTTCTTTCTTTCTTTCTTTCTTTCTTTCTTTCTTTCTACCCGCTATTTCAACCTCGACCACCACACTCCCTTTCTCTCTCTCCCTCCCTTTCTCTCAACCTCTCTGCTCTTCTCCCTCTCCTCTGATAGTGCTTTAATGAGTCAAATGAGTGCATTAACTCTCTCTTAGAGGCAGTGTAATGTGTTCGCCGCTGCTAAATGGCTCTGTCATTCCCTCTTTTCCTCTCACTCAGTCTCGCTCTCCGTCTCTCTCTCTTACTCCGTCTCTCTCTCTCTCTCTGCCAGTTACGACCGCAGCTGTTCCCAGCACCCACCCCCGCTTTCCCGTGGCGTGGCCCCCCCCCTCTCTCTCGCCCTCCCTCGTTCTCTGGCTCTGGAGGACAGCCGGCAGACGCTGCACGGCACCCCCTCCTTTACCGACAGGGAGAGGTAATGAGTCGCCTCACCAGCTCACTGGAGAGAGAGGGAGAGTGTGTATTTGTGTGGAGTTGTTAGTACATTGATTTGTGTGTGTGTGTGCGCGCGTTTGTGTCTGACTCTGAATCAATTTATGTCTGCGAATGTCTGCATGCGTGGATGCATGTGTGTGTTTGTTTGTCAGTGAGTGGATGGTGTGTCAAGGAATGGTTGGTCCCTCTCCCTGTGTGGTGTATGAGCATCATAACAGTACATGTGCATAGTTAGGCAATAGTGTACACAGGCCTGAAGTGTTAGGGCTATGAGATGTATGTGTGTTTTAGAACTTCCTCTCCTATGAGTCATACAGCTCTGGAAGCAATGAGCGCACAATCCATGAAATGATGCTTTTATAGCCGGGGATTTAAAGTTAATTTCAATCAGGATAATTGGACTCTACTCCAGTTCTCCTAGTTTCTCCTCTCCTCCTCCCCCCATCAAGTTCTCCTTCTTGTCCTTTCTATCCCCCCCCTCTTCCTTTCCCCTACTCTAGTTTTCATACTTTTCTTTCACCTACTCCAAATTCTCCCTACTCTAGTGTTATATAATACTAATAACGTATTATGTTCTAATTCTCTAAGTGTTCTTTTCCCCCTCTCCCCTTTTCCAGTTCTATCCTTCTCCTGTACCTTAACCCTTTTCCTCTGCCCATCTCTATCTCTATTCCCCTTCTTCTAGTTCGGCTCATCTCATCTCATCTCATCTCTCTCTCTATTCCCCTTACTCTAGTTCGGCACATACGATATCATCTCTCTCTCTCTCTCCGTCAGGATCCCCGTGGTGAACCTCTAAGGCGACCGTTTTCGATTTGATACTCATTTCTACGGGATGCGACGGAGAACATCAACACCGCCAGAGGGTGTGCCCACCGCGGCCCACCGCCGTCTTCTATTTATCTTTGACTGTGAAAATGAAAATCAGGAAACCAGGTATCCAGCCATGGCAAACCCTATTTTTCCCCCCATCCCTTCCTCCCGAAGGAGGTCTAGAAAAGCCCAATCACATCCCTTCCTTCCTGCTGCCATCCTCCTGTGCCTCTGTGCTTTGCTGTTAAATCTCTTTTCTCCAGTTTTCTATGGCTCTCTGTCTCTGTAGACTGACCAAACCATCCGCTGTTTTATATTCCTCTGTCTGTACTGCCCCAGGCTGTAGCAGCAACACACGTACAGCTCCCTCCGCTTTACCTAATTCACAAGCAAACAGTGTTAGATATCGATAGAACGTTTTATTCCCGCTGGTGCCAAAACCGCATTGCTATATGGGGCTATTTGTAATATTTCATACAGCTATATTGTGTAGCTGAACCTTGTAATATGACTAAATAGTGGACTTGGTTGTTGAAACTTGGTTGAAAGTGAAATATGTGTGTTATCTGAAACTGAAATATAGGTGTTCGGCAGGTAGTTTAGTGGTTAAGAGCGTTGTGCCAGTAACTGAAAGGTCGCTGGTTCTAATCCCCGAGCCGACTAGGTGAAAAATCTGTCGATGTGCCCTTGAGCAAGGCACTTAACCCTAATTGCTCCTGTAAGTCGCTCTGGATAAGAGCGTCTGCTAAATGACTAAAATGTAAATATGTTCAGCTAGCTGGTGAAGGGTTAAAACAATCCCTGTTTCCTAGGACTGAAGGGGGTATTTCACAAAGCTGTTTGGCAAGGTTGTCGCCAGCAGCCAATGTACTTAACACGACACGGTCCAAAAATCGCTGTTTACTCCCGCTTGGAAGCTTGGAATGCAAATAGACCCACTGCAGCTACCACATTCGCAATGTATTTTCTGGGTGTTTTTTTATTCCCTAAATTATTCTCTTCATTTGTTCCTTTAATTTTCTCACTTCTTTGCCGCCTGTCTTTGTTGTGCCTTTGTGAGCAAGTTATTTTCTCTCTGGAGTATGGGGATGAGCTGGGTTTATATAATACTGTTCTATATAGGGTTGTGAAATTCTGTAATTTTCCCAAGAGTCCCGGGTTTTCCAGAAATCCCAGTTGGAAGATTCCTGGAATTAGGAGGGAAGGAAATACAGGAATGTTCCAACAGGGATTTCTGGAAAACCACGGAATTTGTGGAAAGTTAACCTTGTTGTATATGAAAAGAGTGGTGCAAACAGAGTGCAATACATTTGCATATATTGCAATCAGTACAATCAAACGATACATGTGGTACAATCAATGGTGGTGGCAGGTAAACACAATGGGTATAAATGATACAGTCCAGAGTTGAGTCATTTTACCATCACCTGTTGTTTCTATTGAAATTCTGCTCCGACGTCAAAGCTTACACTAGTGTGTACTGTAGGATATTAGGGTAATGTACCTGTCCAACTCTTCCACCAGCTTTGAGAAATGACCCTCTGGACTTCCACTACACTAGTACAGATAGTGTTGTGACATCATACGTGACTCGTGTCGTTCTGCAGTCTAGTGTTCCTTGGTTCTCAGTAGCATTCCTGTAGACGTGTGGTTCCACTGTATGATGGAAAAACAATAAAAACTCAACACTGGTGTTTTAGCACTGTATCTGACTGGACTTTACTGGCCAGTGGCCTTGGGACAAGATATAGAATTGATCATGTGCGACGGCCAGCCTTACAGGAGAACAGTGGATGTATCTCAACTGTCTAAACTGGCCTGAGTTGCCTCCTTTCCTTCATCCGTCCTAGGTTGAAGATACCCAGGTTAGGACAACCTAATCATTCCATGAGGAAGCTTTTGAAAATGAACAGATTCATGGGACCAGTGCTGTTTCTAACTAGCATCGCTGGTCCCTTTGTTTAGAATTCTTCCTCATTTATGCAAAGACATATGGGATATTATCATTATTTTGTCTTAACCTTTATCTCCAACCTAGCATCTGTCCTAAACTTTAGGATGAGAAGGAGAAGAGAGATGATGTCATAAAAGAGAGCAGGAAATACACATGGGAGCCATGTGTTCTAATTGTGTCATTCAAATCCATTAACTGAGAGGTCCATTTGGCTTCTAGTGCAGATCAGAGCCATATATTTAGATAATATCAGAGCCATGTATTAAAATATAAATATGGCTCTGGTGCAAATATACTTCCTGATTATGACATCATCCGTCTTCTCCTTCTCTGTCATCCTAGGTCAGGTGATGCTCGTCAGGTCAACACTACATCATCCTAAACGTTAATGTGTTTTCATATCTGTAATAAGATACAGGAGAGGAAACCACTTTTAGACTATTGAGACGTACCCATAGAAAATCCTAAATTTACTGGAAGTATTAGAAGCTGCGGTGTGAGAGACACCAGACAGAGAAAGACAGTGTCTGCTGTTGCTTTTTTATTTCCTCTGGGCATTTTAATGATCAATCAAAGTAATTGATTGGCTGAAGTCCACTCCAAAGTTAACTACTGGCTGATTGTGAGTCCAACCAGCAGACACTGTAGCACTCCATAGTCTGTGTGTTCAAGGAAGGACACACACACACACAGTTAGGTATACACATACAAAGTCACATCTGAAGTTTTACGCACACACCTAGGTGTACAGCTGCTAGAATTCACAGCTCCCATCTGGTAGGAACAGAGCAAATTGAGAAACTGTAAAGCTCAATCACACTGACTGAAATTAACACGCCTATTTATAGAGGGGGAGAACGAGAGACAGAAAGGGGGAGAAAATAGGTGGGAAGAGGGAGGAAATTGGGTTAAAACGGAATAGGATAATTTCCCTGTCTCTCTATCCCTTTTCTCTCTCTCTGTGGGTGCCATGGGAGTTAATAGCTACCATTAACGTCATGCAGGATAGGGGGAGAGGGTTTTTAGAGAAAACAGAGGGAGACTGAGGAGAGAGAATGAAAGAGTGAGCGAGCAAGAGAGATGGAAAGGATGAACGTGAAAAAGGAAATTTGGAGCGTGTGATTGTGGGGGGACGAGGGAGGGAGTGCAGACAATTCCGACAGGCAATTTTAACGGTGAAATAGAAGCTTTGGCCAAAATATACCAATATCAAATATGAATGCCCTGTGTGTGTCTGTCTAATGTGTGTATGTGACACAGAAAATGAAGTGTGTGTATGTGTATATAACCAAGCCGACTGATCACAGGGTAGTTCCAGTGCTCTAATATATTAGTCTCTTTGGGAATAACCTAATTAAGGGTCTGACCTAACACATATAGCCCCCTTCTGTGAGTTAACATTTAGCTAGTAATGCAACCTCGAGTTGCACTTTGAAGTATGCACAAAAAAACAGTAAGAGAGACAGAGACTAAATTGATAGAGGGGTTCAATTTAATACCAACAATTAATTAATATCCTGATTTTATACATGTCTTAACTCAATCCTCAGCAGAAAAAAATATAAACAAACAAAAAGTGTAACACAATAAAATACACACATTCGGTTTCACTGCTTGTGGCTCTGCTTCTCCTGACAAGACCGACAGCAGCAAAGCTTTGCCCAGTGCAGATTATACTCTGTCTCTGTGTACATGTTAGAATGGGTTTGGGTCTGTGTATATATACACAGTGCAGATAGTCCGTCTGTCTGTCTGGTTGTGTGTGTACACACACCTATCAGAATGGGTGTCAGTCTGTCTGACTCAGTGTATATATTTGTGTGTGTGTGTTTGCGTGCATGTGTGAATGTACACGATGTGTGTAAATATGAGTGTCTGTCTGTCTGTGCATTGATCACATTATCAGTCTGTGTGAGTCTACGTGTCTGTCAACCTGTGTGTCAGTCCGTCCATCTGTCAGTGGATCAGTGGGGGTGTTCCGGGTCTCTCTCTCTGCGTCTCTGCCTTCAGTTGGACTTGGACCAGATCTTCCCACTTCCGCGGAGCCTTAGACAGAAAACAAACAACAGTTATTACATGACCCTAAAAAGATGTCTCCAACAAGCGTCCGTCTCTTATAAAGGGCGGGTTTAGCTTCACATTGTAGCAAATAAACGCCGGTATCTAACAGACGGGTATCAAAGTGTAATTTCTCGTGAAGGCAGATTGGCGCTCTGCTCCGAGGTAATTTCACACTCTGCACCTCGCGCTAGATCAGTGTTTCCCAAACTCATCAGTAAGCGTTGATTATTTGAATCAGCTGTGTAGTGCTAGGGCAAAAACCAAAACATGCACCCTTTGGGAGTCCCCAGGACCGAGCTTGGGAAACAATGTGCTAGATGATTGATCCCTGCATGTCAAGTGAGAATGTCAATGTGAGAAAAAAAAGGCCCCTAAAGGGCAGGTAGACAAAAATTAATCACAAAATATTTTTCTGCAAATATGTGTGCCTGAGGCTGGTCTAGTGTGTAAGGCCACTGCCTGCAGCACACATATACCAACCCCACGTGGGTATGAATCCCGACTCCACCGTTAATCTTAATCTCCTCCCCGTCTCTGTATCCCCACTCATTTCATGCTGTCTGAATAAAATGAAAATATTTTTTTTAATAAATAGATCTACAGGTAGGAGCAGATCAGCATATTATATACGAGGTAATGCATGTCCACACTTCAAACGACATTAAAGGCTTAAATCCAATACACGCCTGTCTTCAATAAACAGAAGAGGGGTTTGAGGAAGAAACGTCAGTCAACTGTTAGCATCCTGTTCATGTCGCACTTCGCTAGTCGAACGGCAAACTCTTCACTAAGACAATGCTGAAACATTCATCCATGGGCGAGTCAGTGTCTCACTTTCCTTTGTGCCGAAATCAGAATGAAAGAAAAGTTATCTTGCAAATTCAGCAGGCTATGGTGTGAAACAGGCTGTTAGAAGTGCCGTCTTTCTTTTATTACGTATCGTAATGCCATCTTTGGCGTGCCTATCAATGCACAAGCACCTTTTAACCACTACTATCGATAACATTCCAAATGTTTTACTGTGCGTGAAGTTTCAAATGCATTCTGTCATTACTAAATGTGTAAAAGGTATTTTAGCATTTTTTTAAATGTACACAAAAAATACATTTGATTAATAAAGTATTGAATCAGTTGTCTTTCTCAAATGAAGGGGATGATGACAGTCTTTGCGAGGGAGGGAATATGATTTAATTGGTCCTCAACTTGCGGCTCAGACACTTCATTCAGAATAAAAAGAGTTAGCCCTGAGTTAGTCTGCCCCAGAGCAGGTTAGTTCTGAAGGATTCTTTGCTATAGAAATATAGCCACATTCGTGTCACCGGTTATCCCGAGTTGAACTCAGAGTTGACCAAAGTTAACTCGCTAATTCCTCAAACCAGATTCATAGTATAGGGCTCTGGATTAATGGGTTAGCCAGCTAACTTGCCTAAATATTCTGAAAAAGAAAGCTGGCTTTAGCTGGCTAGCTCATTGCTCCTGCTTTGTAGTATACCCCCCTGGGCAATTTCTCAATTCAAGCAAATAAGTTCCTGTCTGTTTAGTTCAAGTTTTACGATAGTTATAACACAGTTATGAACAAGGTCTGTTTATGATGGCTTTTGTCACCTTTGGTCCAACTCATTACGCCACATATTATTGTAGGGATGTTATGATTACAATGTTGGCAAACAAATTACTATATTACTGTATTACTCCTACCATGAGAAGGTGGTTTACAGTAAATACTATGAATGCTTTTCATGTGAGGCAATCCAAATCTCCAGTAAATAAAGTCCCATGCCACCGAGTATGTTAAATCATCTCTACATTTTTCTTTCACTGCCAAAATGTCACCCAGTAAGTGAATTATAATCACTCCTTTAACTGGAACAGAAAAACTCATCCTGTCATGTAATAAAAAATAAATAAACATTTCCTTTCAGCACCTGAAGCTATTTTTTTAAATTAACTTTACTGACATTTTTTTAAAACCGATGACAGATGAGGAATTGGTGTTGTAATTGGCCAAGAAGAGAGAGAGGGCCCCAGGTAGCCCTGTGAGTACCGCCACAAAGCACAGCCTCTCTGGCTAATGAAGATACACTATGCAGACACACACACAGTCACTATTTCCACTTCCACTGGCAGCTGGCGTTTAAATGGATGTTTGTTGTACAAACAACCAAAATATTACTGTGTTCGAGTGGAAGACGCTGCAAAATGACATGAAACACAGTGGCTGCATAATCTATTCCGTGCCGTTTGAATTCTTCTGAAGCTATTGGAATGTTTTTGCGACACACAAATGTTTCTTCTAGCCTCGGCTTGAACCACATCTCTGCCGTGACCCTGGAAGGACGAGGTCATGTTCATAAGGCACCTAGGACAAACAGCTATTACCTGGACTTATTTTTCTTGTTTGTTGCGAAATGTTTAAAAATGGTTTCTGTTGCTTGCCCTAATGAACATGACGCTGAGGATAGCCACCAACACCAAATGGTAACCCCTATAAAAAAATAACAGATACACAAACAATGAAAATATGGAATTGACCTAAGGAACATCTCCTTACTTACCCCTTGACCTTTGAACTCTTCTTGCCCGGTTGCCGTGGTTCCTGAGAGGAGGCGGGGTCTCGTGGCTCTGCCGGCTGGTCTGCATCCTGATTGGATGCGGCTCCCGCGGCGGCGGGGCCGGACGACGGGGAGGCGGAGCTGGCCTTTAGCGTTTTCTGGAGGTTTGACACCTGAGAGAGAGGGATGGAGAGAGAGAGAAGGAAAGGTAAACTAATGAAGTTTAGGACAGAACAGAAGTGCCTGATTCAAACTAAGGCCGATTCAGAATGTACTGGGCTGGCTCTGATATTTTTCTCCTCACAAAGTCCTTTCCAGCAGCTATGGTGGATGCGTAACCAGGCCAGCCCAATACAGCTTGGCACTGGTTTGGCTCAGTAGTGTGAAAAGCTTATGGTGTTGTTATTATTTCTACATTTCTAATAAGAAGAGGTTAGAGAGTAACTTCTACCTCAAGCTGGAGAAGACTCAGAGGACAGAAAAGCCACATGTGGCCTACAGCCTAAATAAAGGCACTGGACAGAGCTCTAAATTGGACACTGAATTAGGTCATTGAGTAATGAGTATAAGTTTTGCTTATGGTTTCACCTCTACCAGAGAGGAAGAGGAGAAGCGAGAGGGTTTACTCTGGCCAAAACATGTCCACGAAAATAAGACCAAAAAGTGAGGAATTTTTGTATTGAGGTTAATGAGTGTCAAATTTGGTCAACAAAACATTGAATTGCTAATTTGCTATCGTAATGGTTAAGTTGTTATGAATGCACTGATATAAGTGGATGCACGTGGCATTTTGACACGTGGCAAAACGACTTTATAACGGAGTTGTGCCTGTTGTTGATACTCGTATCTGCCCTCTCATTAGCTAGAATGGACCCACCTGCCTTCCATCTTTGAGGACATGGATTTCCATTGTTAGAGCAGTCACTCGACTATCTTGTCAATATAATAGATAATCTTTGACTCTACCCAGAGAAAAGTGGCTACTGGTACTAACCTCTGTCTCCACCTGAACTTTGATCTTCAGCTGGCTCTCTCTGTATTGATTGGCTCTGGTTACCTGCTCCTCGATCCCACACAGGACCGCCTCACACCCTGCACACCTGAGAGAGAGAGAGACAGATAATTATTTAGACACTGATATGACTGATCATACTATCTATTTCATCCCATTCTTATTTATTGTATCTATCATGTCCACTGTTATTTTATTGTTTTACTATTTTTGTCTCATTTAGAAAGCGTATTGTGCATTATTATGCATCCACTGTAACGAACGTGTTCTATAAATAAAGTTTGATTTGATTTGATGACTGCAGGGCGGCACAGTAACCAAACATTGAGGACCTCATAACCTCATCCTACACACCAGGGTTGGGGTCACTTCCATTTAATTCATGAAGTAAACTGAAATTGCAATTTCATTTCCATATTTGAGGGAGGGGGGGTTCAGTTTACTTCCTGAATTTAAATGGAATTGACTCAAAACCCTGGCACATGCACGGCTCTCTCTCACACACATATCACCAACTCACCACTCCTGCAGTGTGTTGGCTATGTTGGGCAGCTCGTTGGGCCCCAGGTCTCGGCCCACGCTGCAGTCCACCTCCACCTGCTGGTTCCTCTGGTCCAGCTTGCCCTGAATGATGTCACAGTAGACCGCCTCGATCAGCAGGTCCTCCAGCTCCCGCACGTTCTTCAGCTCCAGCTGCTGCAGGAGCAGGGAGTAGGGCAGGCACTGGGGGAAGAGGGAGACAGAGAATGTCAAATTCTATTATGTTGGGTCAACAGAAGTTACCTGGCACAGACAGGGAGAGAGAAAGATGTTGAATTTGAGATGCTCTTTATTACTTCAGTGAGGAGATAGAAGAGATGATGTAAGAGTGAGGAATGGAAAGGTAAGAGCGAGGGGTAGAGGAAGGGAGGGTCAATATAAATGTACAAAACCATTCCATCAAAATAGCTACCAGAGAGAGAGGAGGGGAGTTTGGAGTTTTAAAGCGGCAGTGCAGTAAAACATTGGATGTAACTTTTTATTTATTTATATATTTTCACACTATGAGGTCAGAAATTCAGAAATTGTGAAAATTATGATAATGCCCTTTTTGTGTAAAAGCTGTTTGAAAAAAATGCCTGGAATTTCAGCCTGTTCAGGTGTGGTGGAACTTTTGGCCAACATGATGTCACAATGTGATATGATTATAATAGACCAATGACTGTTCATCTGGGTAAGGGTTGGGCTTTAGACCATCCTATCAGCCAATCAGGGCTGTTTATGTAAATATCTTAAAATGTGTTCCCTAACGTCCACACAATAAAACTGAGCATTTCTAGGGCCAAAGGAGGCTCGGGGAAATAAATTATACAAATATATATTTTGTAGTTATTTTCATTAAATAAACAGTGATTTATTAGACATACAGTGATGATTTAAAAATAAAATTACAAAGACTGCATGGGGGCTTTAACAAGTCTTTATTAGCCAATTGCAGTGCCTTGAAAAAGTATTCATCCCCCTTCGCGTTTTTCCTAGTTTGTTGCATTACAACCTGTAATTTAAATGGATTTTTATTTGGATTTCATGTAATGGACACACACAAAATAGTCAAAATTGGTGAAGTGAAAAAAATAACTTGCTTCAAAGAATTCTAAAAAATAAATAACGGAAAAGTGGTGCGTGCATATGTATTCACCCCCTTTGCTATGAAGCCCCTAAATAAGATCTGGTGCAACCAATTACCTTCAGAAGTCACATAATTAGTTACATTGCACACAGGTGGACTATATTTAAGTGTCTCATGATCTCAGTATATACAGTTGAAGTCGGAAGTTTACATACACCTTAGCCAAATACATTTAAACTCGGTTTTTCACAATTCCTGACATTTAATCCTAGTAAAAATTCCCTGTTTTAGGGCAGTTAGGATCACCACTTTATTTTAAGAATGTGAAATGTCAGAATAATAGTAGATAATTATTTATTTCAGCTTTTATTATTTCATCACATCCCCAGTGGGTCAGGAGTTTACATACACTCAATTAGTATTTGGTAGCATTGCCTTTAAAATTGTTTAACTTGGGTCAAACGTTTCGGGTATCCTTCCACAAGCTTCCCACAATAAGTTGGGTGAATTTTGGCCCATTCCTCCTGACAGAGCTGGTGTAACTGAGTCAGGTTTGTAGGCCTCCTTGCTCGCACACACTTTTTCAGTTCTGCCCACACATTTTCTATAGGATTGAGGTCAGGGCTTTGTGATGCCCACTCCAATACCTTGACTTTATTGTCCTTAAGCCATTTTGCCACAACTTTGGAAGTATGCTTGGGGTCATTGTCCATTTGGAAGACCCATTTGCGACCAAGCTTTAACTTCCTGACTGATGTCTTGAGATGTTGCTTTAATATATCCACATAATTTTCCTTCCTCATGATGCCATCTATTTTGTGAAGTGCACCAGTCCCTCCTGCAGCAAAGCACCCCCACAGCATGATGCTGCCACCCCCGTGCTTCACAGTTGGGATGGTGATCTTCAGCTTGCAAGCCACCCCCTTTTTCCTCCAAACATAACAGTGGTCATAATGGACAAACATTTATATTTTTGTTTCATCAGACCAGAGGACATTTCTCCAAAAAGTACGATCTTTGTCCCCATGTGCAGTTGCAAACCGTAGTCTGGCTTTTTTTATGGCGGTTTTGGAGCAGTGGCTTCTTCCTTGCTGAGTGGCCTTTCAGGTTATGTCGATATAGGACTCGTTTTACTGTGGATATAGATACTTTTGTACCTGTTTCCTCCAGCATCTTCACAAGATCCTTTGCTGTTGTTCTGGGATTGATTTGCACTTTTCGTACCAAAGTACGTTCATCTCTAGGAGACAGAACGCGTCTCCTTCCTGAGCGGTATGACGGTTGCGTGGTCCCATGGTGTTTATACTTGCGTACTATTGTTTGTACAGATGAACGTGGTACCTTCAGGCGTTTGGAAATTGCTCCCAAGGATGAACCAGACTTGTGGAGGTCTACAATTGTTTTTCTGAGGTCTTGGCTGATTTCTTTTGATTTTCCCATGATGTCAAGCAAAGAGGCACTGAGTTTGAAGGTAAGCCTTGAAATACATCCACAGGTACACCTCCAATTGACTCAAATGATGTCAATTAGCCTATCAGAAGCTTCTAAAGCCATGACATCATTTTCTGGAATTTTCCAAGCTGTTTAAAGGCACAATCAACTTAGTGTATGTAAACTTCTGACCCACTGGAATTGTGATACAGTGAATTATAAGTGAAATAATGTATCTAAACGATTGTTGGAAAAATTACTTGTGTCATGCACAAAGTAGATGTCCTAACCGACTTGCCAAAACTATAGTTTGTTAACAAGAAATTTGTGGAGTGGTTGAAAAACAAGTTTTAATGACTCCAACCTAAGTGTATGTAAACGTCTGACTTCAACTGTATACACCTGTTCTGAAAGGCCCAAGAGTCTGCAACACCACTAAGCAAGGGGCACCACCAAGCAAGTGGCACCATGAAGACCAAGGAGCTCTCCAAACAAGTCAAGGATAAAGTTGTGGAGAAGTACAGATCAGGGTTGGGTTATAAAACAATATCAGAAACTTTGAACATCCCACGGAGCACCATTAAATCCATTCTTAAAAAATTGAAAGAATATGACACCACATCAAACCTGCCAAGAGAGGGCCGCCCACCAAAACTCAAAGACCAGGCAAGGAGGGTATTAATCAGAGGCAACAAAGAGACCAAAGATAACCATGAAGGAGCTGCAAAGCTCCACAGCAGAGATTGGAGTATCTGTCCATAGGACCCCTTTAAGCCGTACACTCCACAGAGCTGGGCTTTACGGAACAGTGGCCAGAAAAAAGCCATTGCTTAAAGAAAAAATAAGCAAACACATTTGGTGTTCGCCAAAAGGCATGTGGGAGACTCCCCAAACATATGGAAGAAGGTAGTCTGGTCAGATGAGACTAAAATTGAGCTTTTTGGCCATCAAGGAAAACGCTATGGCTGGCGCAAACCCAACAACTATCATCACCATCCCCACAGTGAAGCATGGTGGTGGCAGCATCATGCTGTGGGGATGTTTTTCCATCGGCAGGGACTGGGAAACTGGTCAGAATTTCAAGGAATTATGGATGGCCCTAATACAGGGAAATTCTTGAGGGAAACCTGTTTCAGTCTTCCAGAGATTTGAGACTGGGAAGGAGGTTCACCTTCCAGCAGGACAATGACCCTAAGCATACTGCTAAAGCAACACTCGAGTGGTTTATGGGGAAACATTTAAATGTCTTGGAATGGCCTAGTCAAAGCTCAGACCTCAATCAAATTGAGAATCTGTGGTATGACTTAAAGATTGCTGTACACCAGCGGAACCCATCCAACTTGAAGGAGCTGGAGCAGTTTTGCCTTGAAGAATGGGCAAAAATCCCAGTGGCTAGATGTGCTAAGCTTATAGAGACATACCCCAAGAGACTTGCAGCTGTAATTGCTGCAAACGGTGGCTCTACAAAGTATTGACTTTGGAGGGATGAATAGTTATGCACGCTCAAGTTCAGTTTTTTCGTCTTATTTCTTGTTTGTTTCACACATTTTTTTATTTTGCATCTTCAAAGTGGTAGGCATGTTGTGTAAATCAAATTATACAAACCCCATTTTAATTCCTGGTTGTAAGGCAACAAAATAGGAAAAATGCCAAGGGGGGTGAATACTTTCACAAGCCACTAAAGGATAGCGTCACCCATTTTGAATGTTTTTGTGCATCTCTGAGCGATGTTCTGTCGATTCCAGGGGTCCTTTCATGTTTTCATGTGTATCTGAGTTATTCGCCATTAAAGCAGGCAGAAATACAGCCAGCCAGCCAATAGCCCAGATACACATGAAAACATGAAATGACCCCGGGAATCGATAGAACATTGCTCAGAGATATAACAATATAACATTCAAAATGGGTGAATCTTTGCATTAAGGTGTCCCATACAGATTCAATGCGGCATACTTATTCTATGAAAATATAAGAAATAAGACGGGAAGAAAAAGACGAGAAATGGGGGAGGGAGGGAGATTAATAGAGAAAGGGAGAAATGAATGAATCAATTATTTATTGGGGAGAGTGGATAGAATGAGAGATGGATGAAAGCAAGTAAAGAAAGAGAGATAGGAGAGGGAGAAAAAATATGAAATGGGGATGGGGTCAAAATGAGGTAGAGAGAGAGCCAATCTTAATGGAGAGTTCGATGGATAGACAACAGAGAGCAACAAATAAATAAAGAGACAGAGAGCGCAAAGAAGAAAGGACAGGATACTTAACACAGTATCTAGCCAGTATCTCATGATGATCTAAATCTCAGCTGCTATCATTCTCATATATGTGATATAAATAAAGTTAGATCACATCACAGACAGGCTCTTAATAAAGTCCTTCACAACACAGAGTTATCTTGTTAATGTGTCAGAGTTACAAAGCAAGTTGTCTCATAACCACACTTGAGCATATAATTAAAATCAAAAGTTGAGCGAATGACTTGCTATTTTAGGTACGAAGCTTGCTGAGTATTGTTAGGACTACAATTGTAGGTAGGCTATTAGAGTCCATGGAAATACTGCACAAAATTAGTTTTTGATCTGCAGTCCTTTAATAACAAACTAAACAGAAGAACTAGATAAGATAAATCCAGAGAGCGTTACCTTCAGATTAAATGGCAAACGAATGATGGCTATCATTATTTTACATATTTTTATAAACTATTTCTATAATTATAATGTGAGTGACCCACATTAAGTGGACTAAAGCTAGCAGAGTATGGTATTTAAGACCAGATGAATGGGTGGTATTCTACCTTGAGATTGGATGCCAGACTGATGATGGAGAGGTGACGCAGTTTGTTCCTCTGGGCTGGGGTCAACTCTGGGAGAGAGGCTGCCCTCTCTAAAAGAACAACATACCACAAACAGACAAGGAAGAGGGGGGAAAGAAACAGACAGCCAGAGAGCAAAAGAAAGGGACACATCATGACAGGGACACAGCATTACAAACACAGGGGTGCAGGCCAGTGCTATTATTCCTTTAGTCAGACAGTACAGAGCAGGGAAACAGGTATCCTCCACAGGTTCTCTCCAGGCTGAAACTGCTGCTGCCTGCTGAATTCCACGAGGAAATACAATGAAAAATAATTTGTGTGTGTGTGCGGATGCTCAAAAAAAACTTGAGTATTGACAGTTTTTCTCAGTGCTCCATTTTGCAATTCTAAAAAGCACTATGAATGCGAAAACGATATGTGTTGACATAAGATTAGTATTTCTCTCTTCCGTTTTGCTGGTCTCTTATTAAGTCCTGTTACTAAATGTGTTGCTAAAGAATGACAAGTCCTTTACATATTCAGGTATTTTAAAGGGTATTCAGGATTTAATTTGGCAGTTTGTGACAATGCAACAAATTACAACTAATATGAATGTCTAACAAAACACCTGGGAGAAGTCTGTCCCTGGTTGAGTCCCAATTATCTCTCCTTCCTCCTGAAGTGTGCACTTGTTCACTACTCCCCACAAAAGCATTGGATTGGTGTAGGCAGGGGCTAGAGCAGTCGTAGTCAAACTGTTTCAGCAGGGACCCCATGTTTTCCGCCAGAATTTCTGGGGACCCCATTTTTTCACCAGGAATGCTAGAGGGAGTTTCCATATACCAGTTATTTACTTCCAAATCCACGAAGGGAAGTGAACAAGTGCACACTTCTAGAGAAAAGAGAGGTTATTGGGACGCAACCTCTGCCGTGCCAGGGGGCTGTGACAACCTATGACAGTGATGAGTTGCCTAGCCTGCAGGGCCGACGGGCAGAGAGAGAAATACTGCTAATAATAAAACAGCTCCAGCGTTACTACATGACTTATTTACACTGCAGCGCTGCCTGCCACTGTCGTACCTTTATAGTCACAGTAGGTTCCATAGGCGAAGAGGTTGAGTAGCTGATACACTGGTGCGTGCGGGCCTGTCTCCAGCTTGGGGTAGAGTAGAAGAAGGTGGGTGTGGGGACAGATAGAGGGGGCTTGTTAGGGTCTCTAGCTATACCTCCTCCAGTGAGAGCTGTGACTTGAGAATGGCTGTGACTATGTGAGTGTCAGTGTGTGTGCGCTTACATGTGAGTGTGCTTACATGTGAGTGTGTGTGTTACCTCTCTGACGTTGGGCAGCTCAAGGATGTCTGAGAACACGTAGAGGCCTGGTGTCTCCAGCAGAGAACTTACAGCCTGGGCCAACGCCGGGCCTGAGAGAGAGAGGAGCTGCTCTACCTCCATCTGAAAGAGAGAGAGACAGAGTGAGAGAGACAGAGTGAGAGAGAGAGACAGTGAGAGAGACAGAGTGAGAGAATCAGAGTGAGAGAGAGAGACAGAGTGAGAGAGAGAGACAGTGAGAGAGAGACAGAGTGAGAGAGACAGAGTGAGAGAGAGAGACAGAGTGAGAGAGAGAGACAGTGAGAGAGACAGAGTGAGAGCGAGAGACAGAGTGAGAGAGAGAGAGAGTGAGAGAGAGTGTGCAAGAGAGAGAAGGAGCGAAAAAGACAGAAGGCAAACAGAAGTGAGACGAAAAGAGAAATAATGACAGATAAGGCAAGAGAATGAGAGAAAGGGGAAAGAGAGGGGAGGGGAGAGAGGAAAGGAAACAAGTGAAGAGACAGAATGACTTGAATAAAATGGTTGGCCTTCAATTAACCGTTAATACTGCATTTCTTACATTTAAGAGGCTGATCAGCTTTTTTTAATAGCAAGACAACTTGAATACTTTGCTAATGTATGCCCGTAGCTCTGTCTAACCAAAACAATCATACGAATAGCCCTTGTGGCAAGACTCCAAGTCAGTAATTCAATTTTCACTCTCATAAGCTAATGTGTAGGCAAGTGTTTTGAAAAACACAGACACTTATTATTATTTTACATAATTAAATGGGACTTGTCCTGCTGAATATGAAATTGGCCCTACTAAAAGCACAGATAATGTATTATTTGAGGTCTATCCTATTTGTATATGATATACTGTGCTATTTGGTGAGAATAATAGAGAGACACAACAGTACTTACAAATAGCCTAGCTAGCTACATAGTAGTAACCTTCCTAGGCTGGGCACTATGACACTCCATGCCATTGTCAGATAATCATGACTTTGGACACTTAGCTACTACTTCACAATGTAACTATTTAGGTAGCCTATTAAACTCAACTAGTCGGCTACTATAGGCTAACCTGGGCACATTCAGTAGGGCACAATGTTGTTGAAAATATCGTCTGACATGTAAAATAAGGAATCATGTCAGATCAATTCTATCTGCATCGTTCGACCTACTAAACGTGGCCCTAGTGTGGAGTGTTTTGAGTCAAGTTCATTCAATGCTGAGTGGCCAAGCAGGGACCAATTTTCTGACTAGTACTAACGTTAGCTAGCCAGCTAACGCCAGACATAGTCATAAACAACTGATTGCATGCTAGCCTAGAAGCGAGCTAGTTCACTAGCTCTTTATGGTATATTTTCAAATGCTACTTAAAAACGGACCCAAAAGGAGCACAAACTAAAAGGATTGCTAAAGTTTGACCAAATGATGTAGCAAAAATAGCACATATGCGCTAGCTAGCTTACTACATCAGTATGACTATGAGGAGTCATGCTAGCTGCTGCTGCTACCACAGCTCGAGGCATGACTGTAAAGCGGTAACGTTAGGCCTCTTCCTGTTTTTTTCGGTTGTCTCCCGACTCAACTCTAACGTAGATAAATGGTGCAAGGGCAACCGTGCGATTATCTTTTAATAAAAAGCAGTTTACAAATATTTTCAAAGAAAATAAAAACAAACACATTACCTTATTGGTAAGCTAACTCAAGTTGATAGCCTGTCCCCGGAATCGCTCAGCTCTGCCGTCAGTGCACGTTTGACAACAAAGGAGAACATCACTGCTCATTGGACGAAACGTGAAAAGGAGGAGGGGAGTGTTTGTCTTGACTGATAAGGTCCTGAGTGGACCAGAGGGTTGCTTTTAAAATAGTGCCATCTTGTGGCAAAATATTATCTTCTTCGGTTTATCGGCGTTTGGCATCCAACGTCATGGTGCATTACGGCCACCTACTGTACTTGAGTGTGGGCCAGAGACAGGGAGAAACGGAATCCTACCTGCCAGCCACGTTGCTCTTTAAAACAATTACCAATTATTTGAGACTATATCTAATGACGTTCTACTCAATATGCTTTTAAAACTAATTTTCTGTATCCCCTTCTCCCTCATACTAGATCTCAGCCTCTCTCTTTCCCTCTGATACTGCCCACACTGTAGCGATACATGCTCCACGGTCTCTGTTTCATGGCAATAATCACACTTTCCTGTTGGATGCTTTCCTATCACATTTATGGTCTTATTTAACCTGCTGTGTCCCACCCTTAATCTTGTAAAAATAGCCTCCTCTCTCCTGTCCCTTCCTGCCGTCCTCCCCTCCCTGACTTTCCTCTGTACCTGAAATAAATGCCTGCCCTTAGTATCTCTATTCCACTGCTCCTGCCATCTCTGCACCATCACTGTCCATATCAGGCTTTTTGCCTCTGCCTTGCTCATTGAAACTCCAACATCAACATCCCCACTACTAAGTGCTTATTTAGCCAGTACATCAACTGCCTTGTTCCCCTCCACCCCCACATGGGCTGGGACCCATGTAAGTCTTCTCTGTTTACCCATTTGTCTAATCCTGCCATGGGTTTGTAGTACCTCATAAAGCAGGGTTTGTCTGCTACGTGAGCTAAAGGACTGGAGACTCATCAACAATGAACATGAATCAGAGCAAATAATTACTCTGTCTGACTTGACTTCCTCCACCCACTGCAAGGCCAACAGTATGGCCATCAGCTCCGCCGTATATACAGCCAGATGATCTGTAATATGTTTCCTGACTGCCACCCCACATTCCTGCACTACAAATGCTGACCCAGTACGTCCTGTCCCTGGATCTTTTGAACCATCTGTGTAAATAGCCACAAAATCCTTATACACAGTATCCATACGTCTCTTAAACAAATCAGATGGATCAACACCCTCCCTATCTTTCTGTAGTCTCTCCAACACTTCTAGATCAACTACTGGAGGCGGGAGTAGCCATGGTGGATTTACAGGAACAGCTACCGTTGGACTAAACTCCCTTCCATACAGTCCCATCTCCTTCGCCTGGGTATTACCAACCCACCCAAGGCTCGTGTTCTGTCTTTGCTCATGTACCAGCATGCCTGTAAAATCCCTTTCGCAGGATGAGACACCCCATGTCCCTATAGGTTGAGCCAATAATTCATTGCCAGCAGCTGTCTCCTAATCTGCAATGGCATACCCCCCATCTCCACCTGTAGTGCAGCCACTGGGGAGGTCCGAAACGCGCCACTACATATTCTGAGTCCTTGTCCCTGTATGACATCTAGCCTTTCCAATGAGGTCCGGGATGCCGAACCATACGCTATAATGCCATAGTCTATTACAGATCGGATCAATGCAACATACAGTACCAGTCAAAAGTTTGGACACACTTACTCATTCAAGGGTTTTTCTTTATTTTTACAATTTTCTACATTGTAGAATAATAGTGAAGACATCAAAACTATGAAATAACACATAAGGAATAATTTAGTAACCAACAAAGTGTCAGTTGTGTTGTGACAAGGTAGGGGTGGTATACAGAAGATAGCCCTATTTGGTAAAAGACCAAGTCCATATTATGGCAAGAACAGCTAAAATAAGCAAAGATAAATGACAGTCCATCATTACTTTAAGACATGAAGGTCAGTCAATACGGAACATTTCAAGAACTTGGAAAGTTTCTTCAAGTGCAGTCTCAAAAACCATCAAAGCGCTATGATGAAACTGGCTCTCATGAGGACCGCCAGAGGAAAGGAAGACCCAGAGTTACATCTGCTCCAGAGGATAAGTTCATTAGAGTTACCAGCCTCAGAATTTACAGCCCAAATATATGCAAGAAACAGACACATCTCAACATCAACTGTTCTGTTCTGAGGAGACTGCGTGAATCAGGCCTTCATGGTCGAATTGCTGCAAAGAAACCACTACTAAAGGACACCAATAATAAGAAGAGACTTGCTTGGGCCAAGAAACACGAGCAATGGACATTAGACCGGTGGAAATCCGTCCTTTGGTCTGATGAGTCCAAATTTGAGATTTTTGGTTACAACCGCCGTGTCTTTGTGAGACGCAGAGTAGGTGAACGGATGATCTTCGCATGTGTGGTTCCCACCGTGAAGCATGGAGGAGGAGGTGTGGGGGTGCTTTGCTGGTGACACTGTCAGTGATTTATTTAGAATTCAAGGCACACTTAACCAGCATGGCTACCACAGTATTCTGCAGTGATATGCCATCCCATCTGGTTTGCACTTAGTGGGACTATCATTTGTTTTTCAACAGGACAATGACCCAACACACCTCCAGGCTGTGTAAGGGCTATTTGACCAAGAAGGAGAGTGATGGAGTGCTACAATCACCCGACCTCAACCCAATTGAGATGGTTTGGGATGAGTTGGACCACAGAGTGAAGGAAAAGCAGCCAATAAATGCTCAGCATATGTGGGAACTCCTTCAAGACTGTTGGAAAAGCATTCCAGGTGAAGCTGGGTGAGAGAATGCCAAGAGTGTGCAAAGCTGTCATTAAGGCAAAGGGTGGCTTCTTTGAAGAATCGCAAATATATAATATATTTGTTTAACACTTTTTTGGTTACTACATGTTTCCATATGTGTTATTTCATAGTTTTGATGTCTTCACTATTATTCTACAATGTAGAAAATAGTAAAAATAAAGAAAAACCCTTGAATGAGTAGGTGTGTCCAAACTTTTGACTGGTACTGTAAATGGTCCTCAATGAGGAACGCCCCCGACTCCTTCCCATCAGACAGCGCATCACATTTAGCACCTTCTTACACTTTCCCACCACTCTCTCAATGTATTCTACCCAGGTCAGTCTAGTGTCAAAGTATACCCCAAGGAACCTGAAGGCCACCACCCTCTCCAAGTTTCTCCCATATAACCTCAAGCATACCTCATCTCCCACCTTCCTCCTGGTAAAGAACACTGTCAGAGTTTTCTCTACAGAGAACCTGAATCCCCACATTAATGCCCACCACTCTACCTCATCAATTGCTTCCTGTACCTTCCTGACTATGTATGGCACATTTCTTCCCCTCTTCCATAAGGCCCTATCATCTGCAAATAACGACCTCCCAATATCCGGCCGTACCTAAGAGTAAACATCATTGATCATGATTGAAAACAACAGAGGACTTATCACGCTCCCCTGCGGTGTACCGTTATCCACCAGGTAGCTGACTGATAGAGACTTCCCCACCCTCACCAAACAGGAAATCCTTTATCCAGTTGTACGTTCTTCCGCCTACCCCCATAATATAAAGCTTGATTAACAACCCCTCCTTCCACATCATATCATACGCCTCCTCCACCTAAAAAAAGACAGCTACAACAGTCTCCTTGTTCACCTGAGCCTTCCTGACCTCTGCTTCTAAGCAGAGCAGTGGGTCCATAGTTCCCCTACCCTTCCTGAACCCACTCTGATGTGGCGTTAATAGCCCCCTGCTCTCCGGGAGGTAAGTTAGCCTTTCTGCAATCATACGTTCCATAATCTTACATACATGTGATGTTAAAGCTATTGGCCGATAGCTTGTTGGCCTAGTTGGGTCCTTCCCGGGCTTTCGGATTGGTACCACTACTGCCTCCTTCCAGCTGCCTGGTAGTTTTCCCTCCTCCCACACTCTGTTGTACAACACCAAGGCAAAATATTATTTAAGAAACAATATTGTCTTAAAGAAATTAAAATATGATTTTAGATTAGAAACAAAGATTAAAAACATATTTTCAGCAAATAAATGTGTTTAAATGTGTAAAAAACAACGTGAAAATGCATTCAACGACACAGCAGAAAGCAACAGATGTTCGCCTAAGTCAATTCAAACATTTGTTTAATTCCAGTAAAATCAAACATGAACAGGAAAAAACCCAAACCCAAACCTGAAAGAAATATCAGAGGAAGAATCATTGATTCGAAAATAGTTTTATTGACACATTAACTCTCAGGAATTCCTTTTCATGGTTAGTGCAGCAATACAGAATATGTCTGGGATTTATGTACAGGTCACACACATAACAAAAAGCACACAGATTGCTCAAAAGTATCACAGCAATCAATTTGGCAATCAGCGGAGTTGATTAGAGCATCTACCTCCTTGATTAGAGTAACTGATTTACTAAATTGAATGCATTCATTTAAATTCTCCTTGCAGAAGGTGCAAGATTTGCTAGATTTTTGCATCTGTTATTTTCAGTAGGGAATGGACATTTCATGAAATTAGCTATACCATAAAACTGTCTTTATCTCCTCTTGCCTTTCTATATCTTAGTCCTTCTCTTAATCTTTCCTGTCCCCATTTGTTTTATGGTTTCTGAAAAATGCAAAGTAATATGCACAATCGGCAGTGTTGTTGAGTAAATCTGACCAATAACCTAGTTTAGTTTCCTGTAGTTTTTCCAGTTCCGATGTTTCCAGTAAGAAGAAGAATTTCACTTTTATAGAGCTTTTCATTGCACAAAAACATCACAAATAATTTAAAAGACTAAAAAAGGACAAGCTACTTAAGAAAACATTGCCATCATTCATGAATAAATGGATGGTAGATCTATATGATTGGGAAGTTCATGGCTTAGTTTTAGTCCTGTGATTCAGTCTAGCCGGATGGCATCCATCTGACAAATGCGTTTGTAGATATAGTCACACGGTACGTCAAACCAGGTCTGTGAGTGGCTGTCCAGGGTGGCACAGTCATCCTCATGTATTCCTCCTGCCTGACAGTTCTCAGAGCTATCAACATTCCAATAGCTGAAAGAAAGAAAGAGAGAGAGAGAGAGAGAGAGAGAGAGAGAGAGAGAGAGAGAGAGAGAGAGAGAGAGAGAGAGAGAGAGAGAGAGAGAGAGAGAGAGAGAGAGAGAGAGAGAGAGAGAGAGAGAGAGAGAGAGAGAGAGAGAGAGAGAGAGAGAGAGAGAGAGAGAGAAATAGAAAGGCAGAAAACAAAAGTAGGGAGGCAGTTAGGGAAAAGAGGTAGAAAAAGATGGAACCAGATAATAGAATGAAATAAGAGGGAGAAGGGAAGCAAAATGGAGGGAGATACAGAAAGGGAGCAGAGGAGTGAGACAGTGTAGAAAAGTAACTATTTGCCTCCCTCTAATTATAACACATGTGATATTGGATTATTTAGAATGGGCTTCACATACTCATTTTTCAGTGTTGTGTTGTCCACCCATCTCCAATCTCCTTCATTCTCTATATCTGTTAGGCCAATCCAGTAGTGGTAGTCAAACCCGCCAATCCTCCGGGCCTCTTTTTCCAGAGCGTCCTACAAACAAACACAGTTATGGTTACAATGAGGGGAATAAACACACACGCACGCACGCACACACACAAACACACACACACACACAGACACACACACACACACACACACACAGACACACACACACACACACACACATACACTATCTTACATGCTGTTCCTTGCTGTGCAGGATGGTAAGGTGGCTGCCCAGGGAAGTACAACTGTCTCTGCTGCTCAGCCAGTCCATCTTGTCATTACTGAAGGAGTAACATTTCTCATCTACATGAATCCAGCCCTCAGGACACTCCCTACACTTCCTTACTGTGAGAAGAGGAGAGGAGAAAGAGAAGAGGAGGAGAACAGGAATAGAGAGGTAGAAGAGGATGATAAGAAGTTGAAGAGGTGAAGATGAAGAGGAGAGACAGATGTGTGAATATGCATGGGTAATTAATGTCTTATGTATACTGTATAGTGTACACTGTAAAGTTAAACTGTAATTTATATGGTCATTTTCTGTATTATCAACAATAAAATACTGTGGAATGTTTTACTGCAGCATTCTGTAAATTATGGTGCATTGTGGGAACATTTTGTAGGCGGGGAAATAATTGCTGTATTTTGAATGATCCTGTAATTCCATCCCACAGAATACAGTACTGTACCGTATTTTTGGAGCACCAAAAACCTTTTGACCACTAGTGAGTGCATATTATTGTTGTTTCTGGCTCTATTTTTGTTGCACCCGTTAGTGAGAGTGCTGTACCAACTTAACTGGTATGTAGTAGTAGTGGTGCATCAATTTAAAATATATAGTTGACAGATGCCTGTAAGTTACTGTCAAATTTACGGCAACCCCTTTACAGTGTTCTATTTCTTTCGTGAAATAATGTAATAGTGACTGACAGTTGTCTAAAGTATGTATCCACTCTGAATTACACTTAGCCCTCCTTTACCTGTCTTGGAGCAGCTCTGGCCCAGTTTGGAGTAGTCATCACAGAGAAGGACATAACGTCCTCGAACTGAGTTCAGCTTCAGGGTCAGAGCTGCTGTCTCCAGTGGAACACTAGGTAAAGGCCTGCTAAACACTGAGAGAGAGAGAGAGAGAGAGAGAGAGAGAGAGAGAGAGAGAGAGAGAGAGAGAGAGAGAGAGAGAGAGAGAGAGAGAGAGAGAGAGAGAGAGAGAGAGAGAAAAAAAAAAAGAGAGAAAAAAAAAAAAAAAAAAAAAAAAAAAAAAAAAAAAAAAAAAAAAAAAAAAAGAGAGAGAGAGAGAGAGAGAGAGAGAGAGAGAGAGAGAGAGAGAGAGAGAGAGAGAGAGAGAGAGAGAGAGAGAGAAAGACTAATAGAAATATGATTGAGACACATTGTGGTAGTGAATGTTCTCAGTGTGTTATAACTACTGAACAGCCTGGGCTGCCAGAGACTGAAAGTCCTGGGATGGAGCACATTTCACAATTATGGACTTTTGTTCCTTTTGGATTGCGCAACCACCACAACTATGGTTACCGTTCTGCATGCCAAAGAAGGCATGCCGAGGAGGAGTGAGGGAGAGGGGTGGTGCGGGGTTGGAGAGAGAGAAAAAGAGACGGACAGACAGAGAGAGAGAGAGAGAGAGAGAGAGAGAGAGAAAATTATGTTTACTCACAGAGCACGCTCAGAGCGATGTTGGCGCAGATGGAGGCCAATAGACCAATCAGCACAAAGAGGGCGGTCTGACCTCCTAGACACTCTTCAGCCCCTGGGCACCTGATTGGACAGATTACAGTTCAATGCAAAGAGTGACACATTTACTTTACATTTACATTGGAGTCATTTAGCATTTAACTATAGGTAAACATAACCACAAATAACAGTCATTGCAAGTCAAACCTTCTTCTAAATAGCATTAATCTGTAAAATCCATGCCAGTAAGAAAAGACATGCAGAGTGAGTGCACTTTTTTTTTCACCTGTCATTCACCTTTTCATGCTTCAGAAGTTTTTTCTGCCCAGACAAGTCCTTTGACCATGAACAATACCCCCATAATCTATCTGTAACTGCCTACAATTTTACAGTGGTCTAACATGGAACCATAACATTGTAAAAAGGTGACAATCACTTCAAAAATATTTAAAATGATTATTTCTAAAGGATTCCAAAGGAATTGATGATAGCCAATAAAATGACAGACTAGCTGTAAAACTCACACTGACTATTCCCTAAAGAGATACCATGTCCTTAGAGTTATGGTCAATCTCACACTTATGCACATACGTATTGTGACGTCACGAGAGGCTACACAGCTTTCAGCGGGATTGCTCAAGTAGTGCAAGGAGACAAGGTTCAAACAAAACAAGGATTTTATTATAGGTCTTGGGAAATTAACGAAAATATAACAAAATTCTGTTCTCTTGTGGCTCTTTAAGGGTTAACAGTTCAGGGATGTCTCTTCCACATCCAAAATCATAATTCTCACTCGCTCAGATAACTTTTCCCCAGCCTTACTGTAGTCCACGTTGCAGCTAGTGGCCAACCCAGCAAAAAGTCCTTCCAAATGTCTCTCACGTATTTCCACAGGTGCATATATCCAAAGGTGAGTATTTCCCAAAGGTAATATCTCCAAATCCTTATATTCCTCATGGAAGTGGACGGCAGCACTCTTGTCCTCCAGAGAGCCCAGGTTGGAGACTGTGTCTCTTCCCTCCCCCACACACTCCCTCAGTGTGTCTCTTCCCTTCCCACAAACCCTTCAGCTCATCAGCTCCTGATTTGTTTCAGCTGCGTGGGAAGATTGGCCATAGAGGGTGGAGTTCCCGACCATACCAGCAGATGGAGCCATAGCTGTCTGGGTTTGCAGCCACCTCAGGGGGATGTAACGTCCCTCCAGGACACAGCCTCTCGTGACATCACACATCCCCCTCTCGGGACCGACGTCCTCGTCGGGGTAAAGGCAGCGAAGAAGGCATCACGCCGGGAGAGAGCGTCCGCATTGCCGTGGTGCTTGCCAGACTGCTCTCTCTTCAACTCCTCCAACTCTAGGACCAGGGACTCAGCCTCTGTTGTCTCTCCTTGAGTTTCTTACTGATGAACGCATCAGCCTTGGTTTTTTAGCAGAGTTTAGCTTCTGTTGAGCAGCTTTCAGTTCCTTCTCTCTCTCTGCCTCCGCATTCTTCATCTTGTTCTCCAACACCTTGTACTTCTCCTCTGCCTTCTTCTGGACCTCCTTACTACTGCGCAGGGTCTCCTCACACTCCTCGATGGTCCTGCGCAGCCTCTCCAGCTCCTCCTGTTGCTTATGGAAGGAGCTCTGTTGGAGTTTAGCCTGGAGGATATCTAACTCTTCTGTCTTCATGTCTAACTGTTGCTTTAACAAACGATACCTCTCAGCGGTCCCCTTCAGACCAGACAGTTCTTTGTCCAGATTCTGTAGCTCCGTCTCTGTGTCGGTCTGGGCACCTGCCATCCTATCAGAGCCCGGGCGGGAGTGAGTAATTCGGAGGATTGCACCGGAGCCTTCCCAGGATGGAGTCTTGCCTCTCCGTTTCCGAGGTACTCGGGTTATCCTCTCCTGAGACTCTCTCCAGAGTGGGTAAAAGGCTGGGCAGTCTCGTCCAATTAGGACAGGGACGGGGAGGAATCAACCACCCCCCGCCGTCGTGTGTATGGTTCCCCGTGTGCTGGTCATTGTAAGTTCAGTAATGGGGTATTCTCTGGTGTCCCCATGGACACAGGAAACTGGGAGGACTTTCCCGGGGTCAGACACGTTGGGCCCACCAAATCCTTACGCACCAGGGTGGCCCGGCTACCAGAATCCAGTAAGGCCTCCACATCATGGTGATTCACAGTTACCGGGCAGGTGGGGGTCGATCTGGGCCGCCATCTACGACTCCCAAGAGCGAGGCAAAACGGTGTGTGGGTGCTGAGCTGGAGGACTCGCAGTGGGCATAGGTTCATCGGCTGGTTTCCCACGCACTGCCAGGAGATATGTCCCATCTCCCCCACACCGTAACACTGTCGAGTTTCCCCCTCCTGGTGTACTCTTCTTGGACCCGCCTGGTTTCTGGCTCCCCCTGGAGCCGGGATAAGTCCCGGGACGTGGCTGGGTTCGAGACCTTGGGGTCCTTTGGACGGGTTTTCCCCATTTGTGGTGGGGCCGCACTCCTGGGGTCTTTCGGGAAGCATTCAGCATCTCCGCTGTGGCCTGGTACTTTTCCACAGCTTCCACGGTCAGATCAGCCGTGGTCAAGGCCTGTTGACTGATGAACCGTTTTGCCTCATAAGGCAGGGCGCGTAGGTACCGATCCACCACAACGGCCTCCACCACCGCCGCTGCTGTAATTCCTCTGCGGATCAGCCATTTCCTTGCGATTCGGACAAGTTCATGCATCTGCGCCCGAGGAGGTTGGTCTGGTTGGAAGGTCCAGCTGTGAAAGCGCTGGGCCATACCAAACTTTGTGAGTCCATATCTGCTGAGGATCTCAGACTTCAGGGCATCATAGTCAGTAACCTGGTCAGGGCCCAGGTCCCGGACAGCATTCAGCGATTCCCCGGTTAGAAAGGGGGCTAACAGACCAACCCACTGTTGCTTGGGCCAGGCTTCCCTAGTGGCCGTGGCCTCAAATGCATGCAGGTATGCCTCAATGTCATCGGTAGCTCCCATCTTCAGATATAAAGTCACTTGCCTTTATTGGGCGGGTATTTTGGACCACCCTCTGTCTCTGCAACTGCAATTCCTCTGCCTTCAGAAGGTTGGCTTTCTTTTGCTCCTCCAAGAGAGCCACGTTTGCTTGCATCTGGGCTTGCTGGCCAGCAACAAGGGGCTTTCAATATGTCCTCCATTTCAGTCGGGCGGGGAGCCTACGGCCAACTTGGGAAAACTGGGTGATCAAACCTTCGGTATCCTCCTCTGACATGCACTATTAACGGCTTGAGCGTGCCCGTATTCTCCACCATCTGTGACGTCACGAGAGGCTACACAGCTTTCAGCGGGATTGCTCAAGTAGTGCAAGGAGACAAGGTTCAAACAAAACAAGGATTTTATTATAGGTCTTGGGAAATTAACGAAAATATAACAAAATTCTGTTCTCTTGTGGCTCTTTAAGGGTTAACAGTTCAGGGATGTCTCTTCCACATCCAAAATCATAATTCTCACTCGCTCAGATAACTTTTCCCCAGCCTTACTGTAGTCCACGTTGCAGCTAGTGGCCAACCCAGCAAAAAGTCCTTCCAAATGTCTCTCACGTATTTCCACAGGTGCATATATCCAAAGGTGAGTATTTCCCAAAGGTAAGTATCTCCAAATCCTTATATTCCTCATGGAAGTGGACGTGCAGCACTCTTGTCCTCCAGAGAGCCCAGGTTGGAGACTGTGTCTCTTCCCTCCCCCCACACACTCCCTCAGTGTGTCTCTTCCCTTCCACAAACCTTCAGCTCATCAGCTCCTGATTTGTTTCAGCTGCGTGGGAAGATTGGCCATAGAGGGGTGGAGTTCCCGACCATACCAGCAGATGGAGCCATAGCTGTCTGGGTTTGCAGCCACCTCAGGGGGATGTAACGTCCCTCCAGGACACAGCCTCTCGTGACATCACAGTATACACATGCACGCGCACACACACACACACACACACACACACACACACACACACACACACACACACACACACACACACACACACACACACACACACACACACACACACACTTACCGTGGTTGTTTAGGATAGGCTTGTTTCCTCTGGAGGATCCATCCTCAGTAAACTCCTGTAGACTGGTATAGTTATCTTCCTCCTCCATGATTGAAGTTTCAGTTCTTCCCCAGCTCTTCACAGAATCACCCAACTTTGTAACTAACTGTAAATAAAGTTGCCGCTGGGAAATAAAGTGTCTAATTCCAAACAGCTGTAGTGGGAGTTCAGCAATATTTATTGTTGTTCCTCCAGAAATTCACTGGCAGTTATTTTAGTATTGCATCAAACATGCTTACTCTTGCTCACGCTCTGGCTCTGTCTGTCTCACTGACTCACTCTCTAACTTTCATGCTCTCTCTCTCTCTCTCTCTCTCTCTCTCTCTCTCTCTCTCAATTCAATTTCAATTCAATTCAATTCAATTCAATTCAATTTAAGGGCTTTATTGGCATGGGAAACGTGTGTTAACATTGCCAAAGCAAGTGAAGTAGATAGTAAACAAAAGTGAAATAAACAATAAATATTAACAGTAAACATTACACTCAGAAGTTTCAAAAGAATAAAGACATTTCAAATGTCATATTATGTACAGTGGGGAAAAAAAGTATTTAGTCCCACTTAAAAAGATGAGAGAGGCCTGTAATTTTCATCATAGGTACACGTCAACTATGACAGACAAAATCCAGAAAATCCAGAAAATCACATTGTAGGATTTTTAATGAATTTATTTGCAAATTATGGTGGAAAATAAGTATTTGGTCAATAACAGAAGTTTCTCAATACTTTATTATATACCCTTTGTTGGCAATGACACAGGTCAAACGTTTTCTGTAAGTCTTCACAAGGTTTTCACACACTGTTGCTGGTATTTTGGCCCATTCCTCCATGCAGATCTCCTCTAGAGCAGTGATGTTTTGGGGCTGTCGCTGGGCAACACGGACTTTCAACTCCCCTCCAAAGATTTTCTATGGGGTTGAGATCTGGAGACTGGCTAGGCCACTCCAGGACCTTGAAATGCTTCTTACGAAGCCACTCCTTCGTTGCCCGGGCGGTGTGTTTGGGATCATTGTCATGCTGAAAGACCCAGCCACGTTTCATCTTCAATGCCCTTGCTGATGGAAGGAGGTTTTTCACTCAAAATCTCACGATACATGGCCCCATTCATTCTTGCCTTTACACGGATCAGTCGTCCTGGTCCCTTTGCAGAAAAAACAGCCCCAAAGCATGATGTTTCCACCCCCATGCTTCACAGTAGGTATGGTGTTCTTTGGATGCAACTCAGCATTCTTTGTCCTCCAAACACGGCGAGTTGAGTTTTTACCAAAAGTTATATTTTGGTTTCATCTGACCATATGACATTCTCCCAATCCTCTTCTGGATCATCCAAATGCACTCTAGCAAACTTCAGACGGGCCTGGACATGTACTGGCTTAAGCAGGGGGACACGTCTGGCACTGCAGGATTTGAGTCCCTGGCGGCGTAGTGTGTTACTGATGGTAGGCTTTGTTACTTTGGTCCCAGCTCTCTGCAGGTCATTCACTAGGTCCCCCTGTGTGGTTCTGGGATTTTTGCTCACCGTTCTTGTGATCATTTTGACCCCACGGGGTGAGATCTTGCGTGGAGCCCCCAGATCGAGGGGAGATTATCAGTGGTCTTGTATGTCTTCTATTTCCTAATAATTGCTCCCCACAGTTGATTTCTTCAAACCAAGCTGCTTACCTATTGCAGATTCAGTCTTCCCAGCCTGGTGCAGGTCTACAATTTTGTTTCTGGTGTCCTTTGACAGCTCTTTGGTCTTGGCCATAATGGAGTTTGGAGTGTGACTGTTTGAGGTTGTGGACAGGTGTCTTTTATACTGATAACAAGTTCAAACAGGTGCCATTAATACAGGTAACAGTGGAGGACAGAGGAGCCTCTTAAAGAAGAAGTTACAGGTCTGTGAGAGCCAGAAATCTTGCTTGTTTGTAGGTGACCAAATACTTATTTTCCACCATAATTTGCAAATAAATTCATAAAAAATCCTACAATGTGATTTTCTGGATTATTTTCCTGAATTTGTCTGTCATAGTTGACGTGTATCTATGATGAAAATTACAGGCCTCTCTCATCTTTTTAAGTGGGAGAACTTGCACAATTGGTGGCTGACTAAATACTTTTTTCCCCCACTGTATATATACAGTGTTGTAACAATGTGCAAATAGTTAAAGTACAAATGGGAAAATAAATAAACATAAATATGGGTTGTATTTACAATGGTGTTTGTTCTTCACTGGTTGCCCTTTTCTTGTGGCAACAGGTCACAAATATTGCAGCTGTGATGGCACACTGTGGTTTTTCACCCAGTAGATAAGGGAGTTTATCAAAATTGGGTTTGTTTTCGAATTCTTTGTGGATCGCTGTAATCTGAGGGAAATATGTGTCTCTAATATGGTCATACATTTGGCAGGAGGTTAGGAAGTGCAGCTCAGTTTCCACCTCATTTTGTGGGCAGTGTGCACATAGCCTGTCTTCTCTTGAGAGCCAGGTCTGCCTACGGCGGCCTTTCTCAATAGCAAGGCTATGCTCACTGAGTCTGTACATAGTCAAAGCTTTCCTTAAGTTTGGGTCAGTCACAGTGGTCAGGTATTCTACCACTGTGTACTCTCTGTTTAGGGGCCAAATAGCATTCTAGTTTGCTCTGTTTATTTGTTTGTTCTTTCCAATGTGTCAAGTAATTCTCTTTTTGTTTTCTCATGATTTGGTTGGGTCTAATTGTGTTGTTGTTGTTGTTGTTGTCCTGGGGCTGTGTGGGGTCTGTTTGTGTTTGTGAACAGAGCCCCAGGACAAGCTTACTTAGGGGACTCTTCTCCAAGTTCATCTCTCTGTAGGTGATGGCTTTGTTATGGAAGGTTTGGGAATCGCTTCCTTTTAAGTGGTTATAGAATTTAACGGCTCTTTTCTGGATTTTGATAATTAGCGGGTATTGGCCTAATTCTGCTCTGCATGCATTATTTTGTGTTTTACGTTGTACACGGAGGATGTTTTTGCAGAATTCTGCATGCAGAGTCTGAATTTGGTGTTTGTCCCATTTTGTGAATTCTTGGTTGGTGAGCGGACCCCAGACCTCAGAACCATAAAGGGCAATGGGTTCTATAACTGATTCAAGTATTTTTAGCCAGATCCTAATTGGAATGTCAAATTTTATGTTCCTTTTGATGGCATAGAAGGCCCTTCTTGCCTTGTCTCTCAGATCGTTCCACAGCTTTGTGGAAGTTACCTGTGGCGCTGATGTTTAGGCCGAGGTATGTATAGTTTTTTGTGTGCTCTAGGACAACGTGTGTCTAGATGGAATTTGTATTTGTGGTCCTGGCAACTGGACCTTTTTTGGGAACACCATTATTTTTGTCTTACTGAGATTTACTGTCAGGGCCCAGGTCTGACAGAATCTGTGCAGAAGATCTAGGTGCTGCTGTAGGCCCTCCTTGGTTGGTGACAGAAGCACCAGATCATCAGCAAACAGAAGACATTTGACTTCAGATTCTAGTAGGGTGAGGCCGGGCGCTGCAGACTGTTCTAGTGCCCTCGCCAATTCGTTGATATATATGTTGAAGAGGGTGGGGCTTAAATTGCATCCCTGTCTCACCCCACGGCCCTGTGGAAAGAAATGTGTGTGTTTTTTGCCAATTTTAACCGCACACTTGTTGTTTGTGTACATGGATTTTATAATGTCGTATGATTTTCCCCCAACCCCACTTTCCATCAATTTGTATAGCAGACCCTCATGCCAAATTGAGTCAAAGCTTTTTTTGAAATCAACAAAGCATGAGAAGACTTTGCCTTTGTTTTGTTTTATTTGTTTGTCAATTAGGGTGTGCAGGGTGAATACGTGGTCTGTCGTACGGTAATTTGGTAAAAAGCCAATTTGACATTTGCTCAGTACATTGTTTTCACTGAGGAAATGAACTAGTCTGCTGTTAATGATAATGCAGAGGATTTTCCCAAGGTTGCTGTTGACGCATATTCCACGGTAGTTATTGGGGTCAAATTTGTCTCCACTTTTGTGGATTGGGGTGATCAGTCCTTGGTTCCAAATATTGGGGAAGATGCCAGAGCTAAGGATGATGTTAAAGAGTTTAAGTACAGCTAATTGAAATTTGTGGTCTGTATATTTTATCATTTCATTGAGGATACCATCAACACCACAGGACTTTTTGGGTTGGAGGGTTTGTATTTTGTCCTGTAGTTCATTCAATGTAATTGGAGAATCCAGTGGGTTCTGGTAGTCTTTAATAGTTGATTCTAAGATTTGCTCTCTCTCTCTCTCTCTCTCTCTCTCTCTCTCTCTCTCTCTCTCTCTCTCTCTCTCTCTCTCTCTCTCTCTCTCTCTCTCTCTCTCTCTCTCTCTCTCTATCTCTCTCTCTCTCTCTCTCTCTCTCTCTCTCTCTCTCTCTCCTTTTGCTCTCTCTCTCTCTTTGTTTGGATGAAGTGCTAAAACTGGCAAGGAGGACTGTATGATGATAGGGGAATGAGGCAGGAGAGTGTGTGTGTGTGTATTTGAAAAAAATCTTAAGAAATTGGAACTGAGAGAATAGTCTGGCGGCAACTGGAAGGAGGGTCCATCATACTGTGTGTGTTCGTATGGATAGTACTGGATTTAGGAAATAAGAAAATCATGCTGTGAAGTAACATCTTTGTCTCTGTTTCTCTATGTGATTTGGTGTGTTAGAATCTGGCCAAAATGACTATGTAAGGTACTAGAGTACTGGAGCCTGGGGAGAAGTGAGGATGCCAAGAGTCTTACGGGAAGAGGTTGGGCAGCATCCTGTGTATGTGTGTGTGTGTGTGTGTGTGTGTGTGGTGCATGTACATGTGGAATTCATGCAGCTGCTCATTTGTGAAAACAAAACAAGTAAACCCATGCTGTTACACAGCGTTCGGCTTAAAGTGCAATGTCATGCTTTTGCAGTAAACCTCTCTGTGATCTCATGAAACTGCACTGTCATGTTTAGTGGCAGAGAGAGAACTTTGATCGCTCAGACCATTGGCAAATAATGTTAAAACTCCACTTCATTTGGTAGCATTTGTTTGTTCATTGAGACTATTGATCCAACTCTGCATGACCAGCTGGGCTTAATTCCTTGACAGAGTTTCTGTTATTACACCACTTTCCTATCTTCCAGTTGAAATCTGTCTCAGGTCCAGCATAATGTTATTTCCACAATTTGTACTTTCCAACCAATTGCCTACAAACACCACGTTGGTATATAACTCAAACTGAGTGAAAAGAGAGACACATTCGATTTCTGAACTAAACAGGTACCAGTGATATTACACAGAGAACATGGAGAACTACCAACGTAAACAAGGTCAAATTAACTTTTGTGTCTACATCACCGTGTGTGTGTGGGCGTGTTTAACTATTCTTGTGGGGACCAGAAATCCCCACAAGAATAGTAAACAAACAAATACTTGACCAACTGGGGACATTTTGTTAGTCCCCACGAGGTCAAATGCTATTTCTAGGGGGTTTAGGGTTAAGGTCAGAATTAGTGTTATGGTTAGAATTACGTTAAGGGTTAGGGTTAGGAGCTAGGGTTAGTTTTAGGGTTAGGGTTAGGAGCTAGGGTTACGTTTAGGGTTAGGGTTAAGGTTAGGTTTTTGGGTTAAGGTTAAGGTTAGGGTTAGGGTTAGGGTTAGGGTTAGGGTTAAGGTTAGGGTTAGGGTAAGGGTAAGAGTACGGGTTAGGGTTAGGTTTAGGGTTAGGAGTTAGGGAAAATAGGAATTTGAATGGGACTGAATTGTGTGTCCCCAAAAGGTTAGCTGTATAAAACTGTGTGTGTGTGTGTGTGTGTGTGTGTGTGTGTGTGTGTGTGTTAAGTGAGTGTCTGTGTGTATTTGTGTGTATCAAGTTTGGGCAAGTCACTTTGTTACAATATTTAGGTTAATTTAAATGGCTCATAAAAAGACATCCTGTATGTGGAATATGAATCGTCATCTCAATTCTAGTTGGGTTAAACTCTCATCTGATTAACAGGTATACTGCATAATACAACTCTGTGAGTTGAGCTCTCTGTTTGATCAATCCAATCAGGTTCCCAGGGTGTGAAGAAGTGGGCTGGGCTTCTGACGTGTCAGACCATCTTCCTTGTGCTGATTGGCCTGGTATCCATCAGCACCAATCAGGCAGTTGCAGAGCCCCTGTCAAATGCCACTCAACCTGGGGAGACCCCTGAGGAAGAGTTGGCCTCCCTGAAGTTGAAGCTGAGTTCTGTGCTGCGTCGCTACAGCCGTCTGTGTAATGACTATGCCAGCCTGGCACACAACTGCTCTGCCACAGGTGGGTACTAGCCAGCAACCACTATGTACGTGTTTGAGATTAACTCCATTGCCACCAGACGGCACAGAATTACTGATGGACAAATCACTGATCTCCTAAATAACTGCTCATTATGTGATCATGAGTAGTGCTTCTTGTTTAAACGTATCCCCATCAAATATGCTGTTTACTGTATGTTCCCAGATGGTTAGGACAGGGCCAGGAGGTCACATGGTCAGGGTCATTTGATTAGTGGCCCTAATTAACATTCACCAATCTATGGCTCTACATTCCCCTACATCTTCTATCAAGTTCTCATAATATTTCCAGAATGTATTGCAGCAACATTTTCATAAATCTAGGGACATTCCACATTTGACACAGAAGACATGAACCCACAGCTGGGTATAGTAAATACTATCATACTGTACAAAGGTTGAATTATATCCAAATCTTTCTTTCTTGCTCTTTCTTTCTTTCTTTCTTTCTTTCTTTCTTTCTTTCTTTCTTTCTTTCTTTCTTTCTTTCTTTCTTTCTTTCTTTCTTTCTTTCTTTCTCTCTTTCTTCTCTCTCTCTCTCTCTCTCTCTCTCTCTCTCTCTCTCTCTCTCTCTCTCTCTCTCTCTCTCTCTCTCTCTCTCTCTCTCTCTCTCTCTCTCTCTCTCTCTCTCTCTCTCTCTCTCTCTCTCTCTCTCTCTCTCTCTCTCTCTCTCTCTCTCTCTCTCTCTCTCTCTCCGTTTACAGTGTTGAATTTCACATAGTGTCCTGATGGGTGGCTTCATGTAGATGAAAAATGTCACTACTTCAGTAACGACACGATGGACTGGCCGAGCAGCAGAGACAGTTGTACGTCTATCGGCAGCCACCTTACCATCCTGCACAGCACGAAACAGCATGTATGAAAGTGTGTGTGTGTGTGTGTGTGTGTGTGTGTGTGTTCTTCTCATCGTAACCATGTGTTTGTTTATAGGAAGCCCTGGGAAAAGAGGTCAGTAGGATTGGAGGGGTTAATAGCTACTTCTGGATCGGCTTATCAGACAGAGAGATAGAGGGGGACTGGAGATGGGTGGACAACACAACGCTCACAAACAAGTATGTACTGTCTGCAACCCTTTCAACAATCTCAACATGACACGTACAACGTTGACTCAAAATAGTTGCTCAGTCCTGTCTTTTTTTCTCCGATATTTGTCCTCTCCTTTTTTCTTTATTTTCTGTCTTACCTCTCTCCCTCTCTGTGACTTCAATTCCATCCTGCCCATCATATTTTCTCTCTCCCTACCTCCCTTTCCATATAGGTTCTGGAACCATTGGAGCTCGGAGCCTGATAACAACCTCTCCGGTGGGGTTGAAGGTGAGGACTGTGTGGTCCTGGAGAGTAACACTCAGACCTGGTCCGACGTGCCCTGTGTCTTCAGCTACCACCGCATCTGTCAAATGGATGCTACCCCCATTACCTGCCATTGAATCAGCGGGTGAAAGACACCACTGACCATGAAATAAGCTTAGAGTGGCAGGGATTCAATACAAGGCGCATTGTAGGTTGCCAGGTCGCAGTTGTAAATGAGAACTTGTTCTCAACTGGTTTACCTGGTTAAATAAAGGTGAAATAAATAAATAAATAAAAAAAGTAGGGAAGCGCGTTGCACTGTTGACAATGTGCCTTTTAAAGGCAATTTTCCCGACGTTCGCGGAGATCGAATTCAGTGTAAACGCAGCAGTAATCAAGTGTAAATTCCCTTCAAAAGTCAAATGGTCTGATTGTCTGATTGAATCCCAGTCACAGTATGTATAATTAGCCAAAACAAATTAAGAAGTGCCAGTTGGTATCGACTTGTGTTGGTGTCTGTCTACCCACCACTGAAGGTATTTCAATAAAGCTATCAATCAGTCACCCCTCAGCACTGCTGTTTTTTTTTTATTCAAGAATTTCAATACAATCTAACACTTTAATTACAGTCTTATAACACAACAACAATAAACCCTGTATTTACTCTGTTACTTATTTCAAACAATTCAACAACACTTTGTGGCCTCCTGAATCCTAGCCTGGTGGAATGAGCCTGATCGCACAGCTGAAACCGTAAGAAACTATAGTATTAAGATGTTATTCTGTTTTCTTAAGAAAATATTTTGTAAATAATGGACTCAAAAAAAAGTGCTATGTAATATCCACTGAGTATACCAAACACCTTCTTAATATTGATAAATATAGATTCATTCTCTGATCCTTTGATTGGGCGGACAACATGTCAGTTCATGCTGGAAGAGCTCTGATAGGTTGGAGGACATCCTCTGGATGTTGTCATAATTACTGTGTAAGTCTATCGAAAGGGATGAGAGCCATGAGCCTCCTCGGTTTTGTATTGAAGTCAATACAAAAACTGAGGCTACTGTAGACCTTCCTTGCAAAACAGTGTGTTTTAATTAACTATTTGGTGACATTCATATATTTAGTAGAGTTTTATCTAAAAAGGATAACTTTTTTAATGTTTCACAATTTTTATTTTTATCAAATTCACTCAGGAGGATGGTCCTCCCCTTCCTCCTCTGAGGAGCCTCCACTGCGATACACACAGGAAACTGTTGAGCGTTAAAAACCCAGTAGCATTGCAGTTCTTAACACAAACCGGTGCGCCTGGCACCTACTACCATACCCCGTTCAAAGGCACTTACATTTTATGTCTTTCCCATTCACTCACTGAATGGCACACATACACAACCCATGTCTCAATTGTCTCAAGGCTTAGAAATCCTTCTTTAACCTGTCTCCTCCCCTTCGTCTACAATGATTGAAGTGACATCAATAAGGGATCATAGCTTTCACCTGGATTAACCTGGTCAGTCTATGTCATGGAAAGAGCAGGTGTTTTTAACGGTTTGTATACTCAGCGTACAGTAATACAAAAGCGACAGTAGCTATACATATTTATATACAGAATTTCTTCAATTATAGCTCAATTATAGGTCATAAAGCATGATAATAAACACTTGTGAAATGGAATCAATTCTAGTATCAAACATCACATGAAAAACATATTTCTTGCTTCTTTTGTCCTTTGTTTTTTCTTTCTATCAGAATAGAATAGCTAAGACGAAATAGCAGAGACATTGTCCTGAATTTGACAGGGATTCTGGTCTGTATAATATCTCTAGTTTTTGTGGAATCCTTTTGGTTTGGGGCTGTAACAGAGAAAAACAGAATGGTTAGCACTGTAAATAACCATTCTCACACAGTATTTCTCAAATATGGGAGGTGCAACAGATAACCCAAGGCAACAAAAATCGTGTTTTACTCTGAATTTAGTTGGCAAGAGAGAGAGAAAGGTTTAGGCTTCTACCTTGAACACACGTCACCTTGAACAACTCTGCACATTCAAGGCCATAACAAATACTTTTTAGCCCTCAATCTAACCAAACTTGAGGGTCTGAGTGTGTGTGTGTGTGTGTGTGTGTGTGTGTGTGTGTGTGTGTGTGTGTGTGTGTGTGTGTGTGTGTGTGTGTGTGTGTGTGTGTGTGTGTGTGTGTGTGTGTGTGTGCGTGTGCGTGTGCGTGTGCGTGTGCGTGTGCGTGTGTGTGTGTGTGTGTGTGTTTGTTTGTATGTGTGTGCGTGTGCAGGAAATTACACTCACTCTTTGCAGTGGCAGAATCTGCGTTTGCCACGTCTGGGCATCATCACCCGCTGAAAACCGACATAAACACACACACACACAGGAAACCTCAGTAACAGTACCAACAAGACAAAGCAACATTTAAGAGATAGTGAGTACATTTTTAAGCTAAAATAAATATCTGATGAAATCACCAAAGTGTACCTGTCTGTGGCGTCGGATGAGGATGACAGTGAGGATGAGGAGGAGGATGAAGATGACGGCTGCGGCACAGATGGTGACCAACAGCCACACGTCCATGGGGACTCGCTCTGTCCATCAGAACAACATCAAGAGAGACAGAATCAGTATGCAAGTTCTACATTCATAACTTTACATTGTTTCCAGCCTATCAAATCAATAAAGATCTATTAACTTCTGACAGTATCTGGTTATCAATAATAGTATTATAATTTTTTTAAAGTGATATACTGTATTTCTGGGTAGGCATTACTGAAATTAGGCTTCTTTACTCATAACCACACACTGAATAACATACCCGGAAGGTAGGTGTGCAAGAACACATCAGAGCTTCCTTCTTTACAGGCTTATAGTACTGTCTGCTATAAGTACATTGTACTTAATTATTGTAGTAGTACTGTGGTACTATACTATTTAAAGTGCTGCAGTAAGCGTGGCCACTGGCTAGTGAGGGTAATTACACCCTAATCTCTACACACACACTGACCACGCACCCTAACCACATCCTGACCATGTCACTTCCTGTTTCTCCTTTCTCACCGATCTTCAGTGTGATATCCACTGACGTCAGCAGGATGTCGTTCCTTTTCAGTTGACACCTCCACCTCCCACTATCTCCATCCCTTGCTTCCGGGATGGTGAGAAGGGCAGGGTGGGGGGAGGAGCCTAAAGTGAGGAGGGAGGAGTGGGGTGGTTTGATCCATTTCACTTCCAGGTCAGAGTTCAGAGGGTGGCCCAGGGTGCAGGTGAGGTTGACCTCCTGACCTACAAAGGCCACTGGACCTGAAGAGGAAAACACTGGACAGCGAGAGAGAGAGGGAGAGAGAGAGAGAGAGAGAGAGAGAGAGAGAGAGAGAGAGAGAGAGAGAGAGAGAGAGAGAGAGAGAGAGAGAGAGAGAGAGAGAGAGAGAGAGAGAGAGAGAGAGAGAGAGAGAGAGAGAGAGAGAGAGAGAGAGAGAGAGAGCAGAGAGAGAGAGAGAGAGAGAGAGAAGATTACCAGTTTGATGTGACAAAGGCGGAGACAGACTAAAATAAAATAAAATTTAATAAACATGGAGAAACAAAATAAATTGATTAGTATTCATTCAGCTGGCATATTATCCTGGCAGAGAGAAACCTCATTACACCCTATTAAAACAAGTGGAGCCAGACAAGTGTATTACCCACTGAATTAGACACAGGACACAATACACCGGGGACAGAATGTTCCCATTGAACGACAGAAGGAGATGAGAAAACTGGCTGGGTGCAATAAACAGAAGCAGAGAAAGGAGGAATAGCATTGCCATGACGATGGTCTGACAAGGGTTTGAATGACAATGTAGGGAGAAAGAGGGACAGACGCCAGGAGGTACTCACTCCTCACTTTGTAAGCAGAAAAAAGGGGGTCAATAAATAAGGGGAGGGTTAAAGGAGGGAGGAAGGAAGCGAAGTCAGGAAGTAAAGAGGGCAGGAAGGAAGGAGAAGGACATTTTTTCAGGACTGCCACAAAGCTTAACTTACCCTGTAGCACCTCCACACGCATTGATCTCTTCAGGGTGATGTCCCCCTGGAACTCCACAGCGCAGGTGTACTCGCCCCTGTCCTCCTCTGTCACCCCTTTCTTCAACAGGGTGAGGTTCAGATTGTTCCTCGGCAGGGCTGAGACATCCAGCCCTTTGTTCTGAAGGACCACCCAGGCTGATGGAGGCCCCAGGGAGAGGTTGACGAGGGTCTGGACAACCCCAGTGAAGGAGCCTGCCACTGGGCTTGGGGTAAAGGTCCAGTGGCCTCCACGGATGCCCTTAGCCTGGAGGTCTGACCAGGACAGATGAGGAGGAATGGAAAAGGAACATGGAAGATGGAGACGAGAGAGGGAGGAGACAGAGGTGTAGACAGGCTGTGGAGGAGCAGGGGAGAGGTCTGAGGAGGGAAGAGAGTGAGAGAGAGAGGGTGAGAGAGAGAGGGGGGAGGGGGGAGAAAATGAGAGACAGAGATAGGAAAGGGACAGTTTAATCTCAGTCTGAAGACATTTGACCTCTTATTCAATCTTGAGGGGAAATGATTTAATGTAGAAGACCATAAACCACTTTATCTAAATGAACACTCACCCATTACAGTAACAGGGGTGTTGGCATGGGCTTCCCTGCCCTGGTATGTCACCACACAGGTCCACTCTCCATGGTGTTGGTCAGTGACATTCGTTACTGTCAGGTGGACGTCATTTGTGATCTGGGCACGCTTGTCCTCTTTCAGGTCCTGTTTCTGGGGACTAAGCCATTTTATCTGTGTACCCTCAAATATTTCCTCTATGTCACACTTCAGAGTAAGATTCTCCCCAGGCAACAGGGGAGAGTCTGGCCGTTTTACACTCACTGAGAGAGGAGAGATGGAGATGGAGAGAGAGAGGGAGAGAAAGAGATATAAATAGAGAGAGAGAGAGAGAAACAGAGAGAGAGTGAAACAGAGAGAGACTTGCTTTGGCAATGTTAACATACGTTTCCCATGCCAATAAAGCCCTTAAATTAAAATTGAATTGAATTGAATTGAGAGAGAGAGAGAGAGAGAGAAGGTACATTTGTATAGATTTGTGTGTGTGTGCAGTACTTGTTTACCCCACATGATGGTGACTGAACACAATGTCCCATTTCCTTCCTCATCTTTCTCATAACACTGACATAAGACATAGAAATCCCCTCTCTCTTTCACTCTGCACTTACCATGGGACAGTCTGAATTTGGTGACATTGATAGAAGGTGGCAGGAAATCTTTCAGTTCACATTTGAAGGATTTGAACTCCTCTAATCTGATGTTGTTGATGATCAGGGAGAAGTCAGTCTTTGACAGAGACACCCTGTCTTTCCATGATTCATCTGCATGTTAATAATCAAGTGATTAATACAGAGTAGTAGTAGTGTGAATCAGAAATGTGTCTTTTTGCTGTCTTATGTTATTCCCAACCCACCTGGACACCACACAAACATATAAGAATTTGGAAGAAGCACAGGGCCACCTGCAGAGGCAGAGCAGTAACCCTGAGCAGAACAGGGGTTAAGTGCTCAGGAGCACTACAGCAGTAGGCACCTGAGATTCTGATGCCAGCAACCCTCAAATTGTAAGCTAGTCAAAATCAGGTAAAAAAAGAACCAGCTGCCAACTACCGAATACTGTTTTGCTCAATATGTTTATGGCTCAAAAAAGGTCACGCTCTATTAAAGATGGATACCCTCTAACACTAATCTCACTCACGTATTTGCTCTCGACCATGGGAGTTGCGGGATATCACAGCTTGTGGGTCCGTCCCAAAGTACCAATATACCACCACCTTTTCTGAACCCCACTTCAATCTGGGGAATGTGACCGTCCCTCCCACTTGACCATACACCATCACATCTTCAGCCCCTGAGAGAGAACGCAGAAGACAATATATATATATAAGTCCAATAGTAAGTTACCTTTACAGAAATGTATGTGTTGCTATGTAATTAAGCAATAAGGCCAGAGGGGGTGTGGTATATGGCCAATATACCACGGCTAAGGTATGTTCTTATGCACGATTCAACGCGGAACGCGGAATACAGCCCTTAGCCGAGGTGCCTTATTGCTATTATAAACTGGTTACCAACGTAATTAGAGCAGTAAAAATAAATGTTTTGTCATATCCGTGGTATACTGTACCACGGCTTTCGGACAATCAGTATTCAGGGCTCGAACCACCCAGTTTATAATATAATATAGAGCATATATAATTTCTGAAAATTCTCTCTTACCTGTTGAAGAGATGAACAAAGCAATAAGGATGGAAAGGAATCCAGAAACACACTTCATTTTGTACTTTCTCCTGAAAACAAAGAGCAACAAAAGCTGATTATGACGGCTTGCTATAGTCATGTATTTCCTGTCACCCAAGACCTGTCACCCAAGATCAAATACTGTGGAATATAAAAGATAAAACAATAACATATAGCTATACTTTTTATTTCCTACAGTATCACAGTATTTCGATTTTCTGTTCAATAAAGTCAGCAAAAACTTTAACTGAAGAGACCCAATTTCTGTTTCTCCCATTTGTTATGTACTGTAAATGCCTTCTTTAACCCATTTAAAACACATGTATTTAGATATATTCACTGATTCACATTAAAGTAATGTAATTTACTTGACTGAAATTTGAGTAAATGAACCCTGACTGATTCCCATTCACATGACAGTGATTCTTGTTGTGTGATACATCATCAGAGTAAAAAAAAGAGAAAGGAAGGGGTTTGTGGTGGTCTCTGATTTAGAGAAGTTGAGAGACAGATAAAAAGAAGAGGAAGAATGAAGAACGGTGGAGGGAGAGAACCAGTAGCTTTGTGGTGGGCTTTGGTTGAGACACACACAAAAGAGAGAGGGATGGGGGAGGAGAGAGAGGGGGCGAATGCTGAGGCTGTGGTGGGCCCTGATTTCACGAGGTGTAGATTCATATCCCTATCCTCCTCTCCTCCCCTCTCACCCCCTCCCTTCCTCCTCTATTCCACGAAAGGCGGATTTCTCCACGCTTGATGAAAGAAAAAAAAGACCACAATGGCAGTCGTACGCCGGGAGTGTGGTCTATGGTAGTTTTTAAATTCTGTTTTCTGTGTTGTGTGTGCATGTGTGTGTGTACATGCATGTGTGTACGTGTGTGAATGTGTGTGTGTGTGTGTGTGTGTGTGTGTGTGTGTGGCGTGCGTGCATGCGTTTTAGGTGTGTTGTGGGTACTTTCAGAATTTTTGTCTGAAGCATTTTGCACCTTTTAATCTCTTTTCATTTTAAGACAATTCTCAATGTTTTAACCTGTGTGTGAACAGAGTACAGTCAGCTACTGATAAATGTAACAGCTTCGGGCTGTCGTGATAGGGATGTGCACTTAAAGGTAGCATAGAGTTATCAGGAGCAATTTAAAGAATGTAATATAATCAGGCCTGAAAAACTTTAGTCCACATCCAAAGTGCTCTTCAGGTTTCAACCGTACAGTTCTGTCAACTAGGCTGCAAACAATTTCCCCTTAGGGGATGATCATGATCTACTGAATTTAACATTTTAGAATTACTCCACCAAACTACGAATATGTGCATTAATTAAACACAGTTATACCTGCCATGAGCTGGCATGTTATCCAACATGATCCTGTAGAAGACAGAAGGGTACGGGGGAGTACTATACAACAATACACTAGTAGTAGATTGTTATCTTGGTAAAATAAAAATCAAGGACCAAGGTAATCTTCATAGTGTGTTAGAAGGTGAACTTGATACCAGGGTAAGTGCTACCATATGGGCGTCAGGTAGCCTAGCCCTAAGAGCGTTAGGCCAGTAGCTGAAATATTGCTAGTTTGAATCCTTGAGCCGAAAAGGTGAAAAATCTGTCGATGTGCCCTTAAGCAAGGCAATTAACCCTATTTGCTCCAGGGTAGCTGTTGATAATGGCTGGCCGTGACCCCACTCTCTGAGGGTGTCTCTTGGGAAGTTGGGATATGCAAAAAAAATATTCACACGTGTATAATACACACTTGTACATGTGTGAAATAGGACAAATATAAGCGGCCACATAATTATTACATGGGGGAAAATATATATCCAGTCTTTATGGACCCAGATGAAATCAAATCAAATCAAATTTTATTGGCCACATGCGCCGAATACAACAGGTGCAGACATTACAGTGAAATGCTTACTTACAGCCCTTAACCAACAGTGCATTTCTTTTAACAAAAAAAGTAAAAAATAAAACAACAACAAAAAAAAGTGTTGAGGAAAAAAGAGCAGAAGTAAAATAAAATAACAGTAGGGAGGCTATATATACAGGGGGGTATCGGTGCAGAGTCAATGTGCGGGGGCACCGGCTAGTTGAGGTAGTTGAAGTAATATGTACATGTGGGTAGAGTTAAAGTGACTATGCATAAATAATTAACAGAGTAGCAGCAGCGTAAAAGGATAGGGTGGGGGGGCAGTGCAAATAGTCCGGGTAGCCATGATTAGCTGTTCAGGAGTCTTATGGCTTGGGGGTAGAAGCTGTTGAGAAGAGAACTCTTTTTTTTGAAGGTCTATTGAGACCAATTTTTATTTTATTTATCAGCAGTGTGCTAGAGTTTTCCTTTTTATTTACTAGCCTGACTCTTCATAATATGAACATGCCTTTATTGAAGTGGCATAAACAGATTCTAAAAAGATTGGAGGCATTTCGTCAAGATGCCGAAAGTCATCTTGGCCTTCGTCGTTCCTATCTCTTCTCATGACAACCTCACCTCACCATTCTACTTCATCTCCTGCTACTAAAGGAGAGGGGAATGTGTCTACCTTCGCCTTTCCCTTTATAAAACGTACTTCACATGTTTTTAAGATCAAAGTTAGGTAGAGATATCAGGCGGTAGTTTGTGTAACTAACATTTTATTTAATTCAGGTCAGCTGTTAGACCTATGTTAATTGTTGTAGTACAATACATTATATGATGAGAGAAAATATGTTTTGAGAAATGTTTTGAAGTATTTGTATAGGCCATTCCTCACTTCTAGACTTTGTAAGACACGTATCTATCTGTTGAGGTTGGTAACAGCAGTGGGAGATGGGAGAAGCAAAAAGAGACCTGTAGTGAGGTGCCAGAGGAAGGGGATAGAGAGAGAGGAAGAGCGAGAGACAGAGAGAGAGATCGCACCTGAACAGCTAACCCAGAAAAGCAGATGATCGTGTCTGTGGTCAGGGCGGAGGTTAAACAGCAAACAGAGGGAGGGGGGAAGGGAGGGAGAAGGGAGGGGGAAGGGAGGGAGGGAGGGAGGGAGGGAGGGAGGGAGGGAGGGAGGGAGGGAGGGAGGGAGGGAGGGAGGGAGGGAGGGAGGGATCAGTGTATGTAAAAAGGTGA